>NW_006788282.1:241760-249282 GCF_000442215.2 Lipotes vexillifer | reverse complement strand
CTTTCCCTTCCAAGGGTGAAGCTGGGATTTGGAGTTGATCACCTGCTCACTCTACCCTGAGCTGTGGGGAGGAGCTAAGGTGACTGCTTGCACAGTGGTCCAAATCACCATCTTTGTTCTTCCAACCTGAGAGCTTCAAGAGTTCCAGTCAGTGCTCAGATTCAGGCAAGACAGAAGCCAGTTCCTTGGGCAGCCCCCAGAAAAATCCATATGTTGGATGTTGTCTAGTCCTTTCCTTCCTTCCCCAGAGAGAAGTTGGGAACTGGGGGATTTCCTCCCAATCCTATGACTCCATGCCAAGGGGAGGGACTATGGTGAGAGAGTGTCTCAGAATTTCCTACCAGCTCTGATTGGGGCTGGTTTCATACTCACCTGGGCTACAGGAGCCTCTCAACTCATATCTGGATTCCTCATAAAGGGAACTGGTACTTATATTGTTCTTGAATCTGTGTGTTGGTCGAGGGGAAGGAAAGTTCAGGGCTTTCTATTTTGCCATTTTGCTGATATCATCTCCTCCCCAAAATTAATTTTAACAATCTTCTATTAATGGGCATTTTGATCATTTGCATTTTTAAGTTATATACAACTTTCCATGAATATCTTATTATTAGTTTTGTGTACATTCCTGTTTATTTCTTTACTAGAATTTCCTGGAATAAATTTTCTGGATTAAAAAATATAAACATTTCTGAAGTTTTTGAAATGTATTTCCAAATTATACTCCTGAAATCCTGCATGGATTTATAGACCTTTGAGAAATGCACAAGAGTTAGCAGACAATATTTAAACCATCACTTACTACCTTTTAGGGATTCCTAGGATTAGACACAGGAAAGGCGCCACCATATGGTAGATAAAACAGTTGGATTGGAAGGAAGGTGGGCAGTGAATCTAAGCCTTAGGACATGAAACTGGTCTTCAGATTGCAGAGAACACAGGCCATGCATATTTTTACGAATTTATTGTGTTCTTGGATTCTTGTGAAAATCTTTTTCTCCTAACATTCCTACCCTGTAACATCATGAAAATCACAATGACATCATCCTGGAAGCAAAGGACATGAGCACTCACTCTATAATTTTACTCTTAATAAACCAAACTATGAGAGTCCTCTTTTCTAATCTACTCCATCATTACTGAAACTATTCAGATAAGATGGTGGTTAAGAGTCCATTTAGCTTTTGGCCAAAAGTAATTTGCTGCTGGAATTCAGTGGAAATTCTGCTATAACATAGTCTTTTCCTTAGTGTGGGGAAAATTGGACAATTATCACTTTGGGATGATTTATACAGAGAGCTGCCAGAGAGCTGGTGCCTGCCAGCTTTGCAATAATATGGCTGTCACAAGCCCAAAGTGCCTCTTTCATCTACCTGGAATTTTCTTTGTTTTTCTTTTTTCTTTCTCTTGGACCACACTGAAATTGTATGTTAAAGAGAAAAAGAAAATATTAATGGGAATAATATACAATGCTGAGGAATGTTTCTGCTTTTTAATCAATAGCTCTTTTTAGTCTTTCTAATTTTTTGTTCCACGTTTGGTGCAGAAGTGTGTAAACATTTTTGGCTCTAGCCTTGATCTGGAAATTGCAGAAGAAAGGTAAAGAAAAAAAAGAAAAACAAAAGTATTAATCCATGATTGGAAACCCTTGGCTGATGGGAAAACTCACACATGTCTGGGACACAGCACCACAAAATGAAGCACAGGAGAGAGAACAGACGTCTGTGTTATTTGTAAGTATGTCTGTATGTAGCCACCTTATGTGAGCTCTTGTTTTCTTTAATAAAGAGACAATGTGTGCACTCTGAGGTTGCACTGGCATCATTCAATTTGTAACTTCTTTCTAGGTCACATCCATAGTTTTATAAGTTCTCAGGCTGTGCCTACTTATGTTCATACTGATGTCATTTGACAGTTACTCAATTTTTTAAATAAAATGATAGTTTATGCTAATCTAGTAGCTACTTGTGCTCTTCTGAGAATAATTAGCTGATCTTGCTGTTGCATGTAGTGCTTTTGGGAAACACTTCTAGCACCTTTCTTCAGGACCTGGCATTCTTCACTTTTCACCAGGACAACATGACTACTTAAGAAGAAGTGGCTAGCAATAATAAATCTTCCAGGTGCTGGCTTTGCTTTATTATGTTTTAAGATACATCCCTTCCCTCAAACCAGGTTGCTAGGGTGATATGTGACCTCTTTCTTTAAAAAGTGAACTAAAGCCAGCAAGACTCTTTTTAGAAGAGTAAAAGCACAGGAAGAATTTGAAATGAAATGTGCAAGAGAAACAAGGAAACTCTAACGGAGAACAGCTGATGCTCTCTTTTCCCAAATAGATAAAAAAACCTACAGTGAATAAGAGGTCTTGTGATAAGCAAGTGATTTATGTCCTCTTGAATTTTTGAATAGATTCTTAATTTTCAGCCATTATATATTTAATTGACATGTTAGACATATTACTCATTTGTGTGTACGCACTTTCAAAACCCTATGCATTTGCCTCAAAAGAAAAATAATAAAATAATGTAATAAGGGTGATGTGATATTTATTCTGAAACATTAAAATGAAGTTCACTGCCGAGAAAAATCAACTGACAACAATAGTAAAGGAACTGAGAAATTTATTTTTATTTTTAATGAAAACTGCATATTCTCCAAGTCAAGTTTTTAGTAAAAAAAAATAAAAGAATAAAAAAATTCAATATATCTGTACTTCTACTTTTCTTAAAGAAAGAACCATCTATTAAAATAGCTTTGCTTAGTCTATTAAAAACAATGTGAACCTACTGTATAGCACAGGGAACTCTACTTAATGCACTGTGGTGACATGAATGGGAAGGAAGTCTAAAAAAGAGGGGATATATGTATATGTATAGCTGATTCACTTTGCTGTACAATAGAAACTAATACAACATTGTAAAGCAGCTATACTCCAATAAAAAGTAATTTAAAAAAACCAAAAATATGACAATTCCCAAACGTGAAAATGTAGATTTTCAGTCAAAAATTTCCACATGGCCATCTGTACTTGGAAATTAATTGGAGAAAAAAGTTTATAATTCTAGAGAAACGCAGTATTAAGAGTACTTCTTTTAAAAAGACCAATAAGGGGCTTCCCTGGTGGCACAGTGGTTAAGAATCTGCCTGCCAATGCAGGGGACACAGGTTTCGAGCTCTGGTCCGGGAAGATCCCACATGCCGTGGAGCAGCTAAGCCTGTGTGCCACAACTACTGAAGCCCACGCGCCTAGAGCCCGTGCTCTGCAACAGGAGAAGCCACCACAATGAGAAGCCCCCGCTCACCGCAACTAGAGAAAGCCAGCATACAGCAACAAAGACACAACGCAGCCAAAAATATAATTAATTAATTAATTTTAAAAAAAGACTGATAAGTAAATTATCTATTCATTTATTTCAGTTTTTTATGGAAACCATCTGGGAAGCCATCCTCTGGCATCTCTATCTTGATGCAAGGACCAGCCATCATGTCTTGATGACATCATGCTTTTGTAGTCCTGGTCGGTAATCCCAAGTGTCACTGGTCTCCTCAACATTTTCTGCCCTTTTCTTTAAACCTGAACGGCTCTCTCAGTCCTGAGCTGATCATTGCAGCAGCAAATTATAAACAACAATTAGAGTTACAGAGGGGGAGCTTATACATCTTCTCTATTCTAAGAGATGAAGAGAGAAATTTCAGAGCCTCTGGAATTAGCCAAAAATTCTAATGAAGGAATTAACTCTCCTGATGAAGAATTGCAGTCATCATAGAATTTTTGCAAAACAGATGAAAAAGGATCTGAAAGAAACCAGAGTAGAGGTATTTCCTAGTTTGATACTCCTAACTGTGTCACTATTTCTCTTTTAAACAAGGTTTATTGCTAATACCAGAGAAGTGCTTTTTATTGTTGTTGAATTTTAAATCAAATATAAGCCTGAATCCACATATCTCAGTCTTTCCTCAGTGAAGTGCCAAGAGGCACAGTCCAGAAATCCAAGGGTAAGAAAAAGGAAAACTAACACTTAACTTGAGTAACTTAGAGCACTAATGGCAATTAATTTGTAACCAACAATACCTTTCTAGCCTAATTCATTTCATACATAATGTAGTCTGGAGACTTTCAGAGGTTAACCCCCCAACGTTCACCTAAACCCACCTGTACAGTTTTCTGTCTCTCTTTCTTCTCCCTCTGAGGTCAGCTTAACCTGTTAGACTTACTTCTTAATTATCCCTTAGCTCTGTTTGTTGAATAGGTTCTGCATCACAAACAAAACCAGGCAAACACAGAATATTACCCGAGTTAGAGATTAGGGCATACAATATGAGTTAACAAAGACACTCTAAATTGAATTAATACATCATTTACCCTCTGTCATCTAAAGGTTGTTATTTTAGGGAAGTAAATACAGTACAACGCTTCAGTAGCGTTTTGCTGTGATGCAAATTTGGATATCACGGGACTGTCATTTAGTGCACATTCTTACCCCACATCCATGCTCAAATGGGGATAGGCTGGCATATGGGGAGGTGACTGCCTTGTGGTTATTTGGGGTGGGACTTTCTCAATTCAAGGTGAGGTTATTTGGGGTCACTAAAGGTTTTACTGTCTTTACTTTGCACATTTATGACCAGGCAATCCAACTGAAAAATAGTGGGTTTTTTTTACTTACCATTTCACTAACATGACATACATTTTAAGAAATTGAATTTTGTGGGCCCCATTTATACTATTATGGTAGGATTTACTCTCAATTGGTTATGTAAACAACACACGCTCATTATGAAGAATTAGAGTAGTACAGAAAGACAGAGAAGAGAGTAAAATCTTCACACCAAATCTTATCACCTAGATACAAACAACTGGGATGAATGTTGACTGAACAGTATTCCACACTTCTCTCTATCCAATACCAGGGACTTTATATTTCAAGTAACAAAAAGATTTTTAAATAACATCCTCACAAAGAAAAAGCTACCTGCAATAGATGTATCCTAGAGGTCTTACCTGGACTACAAGGTAATAAACTTCTATCACAGACTGTCGGGTAAGAAGGGTCATTGTCTCTCTGTGGGCATCAAATAAAATCAGAGCTATGGGCTGTAAGCTTACAGTCTGGTACCCAGCTCATCTCAATAAAGTTTTTAGCTTGTTAGTGTCAGACTCCAAAATAAGGAAGGCTTCCAGAATGAAGAAGGCATAGGCTCCAAATGAGAATAGAGGTCAAGATGCTCATGCCCAGGAATCAGCAAACCAGCAGAACTGCAGCCCTTACAACATGGAGCTTGAGCTGGGTCCCTGTGGTCTGGGTGCTGTACCTCTTCCAGCATGTTCTCCCTGCCCGTGGGGTGAATAATTTGCCACCTGCCCATAATCCTTATGGAGTTTAATTACCCCCCTATATATGCAATAGTAAATTAGATGGGGATCAACTCAGTTGTTTTATTTAGGACAAGGAGGTACCAGATTTTTCTTAAAAAGTAAACATAGGATGCAACCAAGAGAGAGCAGGGGCCTTGAACTTAGATTGCTGTGTCTCAAATCCCATCGCTGCTATTAGCCAGCTGTTGACATGTGTAAGCAATTTAGTCCTCTAAGTCTCAGCTTCTTCATCTCTAAAATGAGGATGACGTCTCATTAAGCTGTGCTACAATCAAAAAATGGGCAGAACACCTAACTAGCTCCAAAGAAGAAATACAGATGGCCAATAGGCACATGAAAAGATGCTCAACATTGCTAATTATTAGAGAAATGTAAATCAAAACTATGATGAGGTGTCACCTCACACCAGTCAGAATGGCCATGATCAAAAAAATCCACAAAAAATAAATGCTGGAGAGGGTGTAGAAAAAAGGGAACCCTCCTACATTTTTGGTGGGAATGTAAGTTGGTGCAGCCTTTATGGAAAACTGTATGGAAGTTACTCAAAAAACTAAAAATAGAATTATCATATGATCCAGCAATTCTGCTCCTGGGCATATATCCAGACAAAACTATAATTCAAAACGATACATGCACCCCTATGTTCATAGCAGCACTATTCACAATAGCCAAGGTGCGGAAATAACCTAGGTGTCTGATGACAGATGAATGGATAAAGAAGATGTGGTACATATATAAAATGGAATACTACTCAGCCATAAAAAGAATGAAATAATGCCATTTACAGCAACATGGATGGACCTAGAGATTATCATACTAAGCGAAGTAAGTCAGAAAGAGAAAAGACAAATATCATATGATATCACTTATATGTGGAATCTAAAATATGACACAAATGAACCTATCCATGAACAAGAAACAGACTTGCAGATATAGAGAACAGACTTGTGGTTGCCAAGGGGGAGGGGATGGAGTGAGAGGTTGGAATGAGAGATTGGAATGAGCTTATATATAATAAGCTATTATATATGCAATAGATAAACAACAAGGTCCTACTGTATAGTGCAGGGAACTATATTCAATAACCTGTGATAAACCATAATGGAAAAGGATATAAAAAAAGAATGTATATATATATATATATATAACTGGATCACTTTGCTATACAGCAGAAACTAACACAACATTGTAAATTAACTATACTTCAATAAAAAATAAATCAAATGAGGATAACATCTCATTAAGTTGTCACAATTAACTAGAGCAACAAACGTTAAAATTCAGTTTAATTTCAACAAGTGTTAATATCCCTAGTTCATCTTAATCGCTTTCCCTTTTTTCAGATTTCTGATTAATGCCATTATGATGCAAGGACATAATATGACATATCTCCATTGAGAAAGTTGGGTCAGATTACCCAGATGGTTAGGTACGACTGGAAAAATAAACTATGTCTCCCAACCTCCCTGTCCATTTCTCTATCCTTTGAGGTGTATTATTTATTTTAAGGGTCCTTGCACTCTCCTTCAGTCACTCTTAAGAGTAGGTTCTCTTCTAACTTACTGGTGAAAAAGACTGCTTTTAGCTTCACAGCATGAAAGAGGAAGAAATCTTCTGTGGCTTGCCCAGGTAGTGAACCCAGCGGTTTCTTAGAAAAATAATTCAATGTGTCCTAACAGGTAAAATTCATTCATGTGTGTCTAGTCCTCAGGAAAGGAAGGTCCCAGATCATTAAATGAGAAGCAGGGAAGCTTACTGGGGTCAGGACAGTCTGATTACCAGCAGGTTAAAGATGCTGAAGGGCTTCCCTGGTGGCGCAGTGGTTGGGAGTCCGCCTGCCGATGCAGGGGACACGGGTTCGTGCCCCGGTCCGGGAAGATCCCACGTGCTGCGGAGCGGCTGCGCCCGTGAGCCATGGCCGCTGAGCCTGCGCGTCCGGAGCCTGTGCTCCGCAACGGGAGACGCCACAACAGTGAGAGGCCCGCATAGCGCAAAACAAATTTAAAAAAATAAATAAAAAAAGATGCTGAAGAGAAGAAAATCCAGGGTTTCCATATTTCTGAACAGTAAAATTCATAGTCTTGCTGGGTTCTGGTGAGGACACCCATGTAGCCAGTTTTGAACAGCTTGTTTTTCTTTTTTTTTTTT
>NW_006788282.1:236419-241750 GCF_000442215.2 Lipotes vexillifer | reverse complement strand
GTATGCGGGCTTCTCACTGTTGTGGCCTCTCCCGTTGCGGAGCACAGGCTCCGGACGCGCAGGCTCAGCGGCCATGGCTCACGGGCGCAGCCGCTCCGCGGCACGTGGGATCTTCCCGGACCGGGGCATGAACCCACGTCCCCTGCATCGGCAGGAGGACTCTCAACCACTGCACCACCAGGGAAGCCCTGAACAGCTTTTTGTAGAAAAATCCAAGTGGCATTTTTGTGATGGCAAACACATGAGACCTTGTCTCTATATATGGGCTTAAAAATAACAACTACAACCACAGAATGCATTTTGAGAAAATAAGTTTATCAATAAGAAGTTAATCCACAAGATCAAGGTGAGTGTACAGAGACTGCAGACACTTTCTGGAATTCTTTTGTCCTATACACATCCTCCATGCATTGTGCTCATTTGTTCAATTCTGACCTTTAGAAGTTTGGAATTGCAGAGTCAATTTTCTGTAAGAGTAGAGGTGGAGGTCGTGGTGGAGGTGACTGCAATAGTGTTATCATTTCCTAGCAGAGGCACCCTATCCAGAACTTTCCATACCCTCACATATTTAATCTTTTTTTTTTTAAACATCTTTATTGGGGTATAATTGCTTTACAATGGTGTGTTAGTTTCTCTTTTATAACAAAGTGAATTAATCTTTACAATGCTTAACAGCAGCGATAAGACAATAGCTACCATAGATTGTAGGCTTCTTATGAACAGAAACTCTGCTAAGTTTCTTCTATATACAATCTCCTTTAATTTTCATTTTAATTCTGTAAGGTGAGTATCATTTTCTACTTTACAGATGCAGAAACTTACTTTCAGAGGTGCTAACAATGTAAGTAACTCACCAGAGGTGTGAATGTATTCTGTGTATTTACACAGTTTGCCATTGGTGCAGCTGAAATTTAAATGCATATCCATGTGAACACACAGCCTGAGCCTGGTTTTTGTCATTATGTTATACTGCGTAATTCAGACATATTTTATTATTGCCTTTGTCATTAATAACATAATTTTTATTTGGGTCCTACTCATTGTAGCAAGCATATTACTAGATGCTTTATTATGTTATCTTGATTACTGCTCACACTTACCTATATTATTGCTTTTATCCCTATTTAATAGATCAGGATACTGAGTTTCAGAAAAATGGGGTCCTCAGGGCAAGTTTACACATTAGTTGAATGACTCTTGTGAGATACTGATCCAGACCTGTGTTGGTCCATAGTCTATGTCCTTTCCACCAAACTTGACTGCTAAACAACCTAAGGGAAAAAAAATAATGGTGACTGCATCCTTTTTTAGGTATAAGATATCTAGTAACATAGTTAAAATAACTGTTAGGTAAATCTCTAAAACTAATATGTCATATTAATTGTGAAATCACTAAGCTGCACTGACATACAAAGAGAAAGCAAATTCCGAAATGCTGGCACTATCTTTTTAATCCTGCCCTGTTTAGTTGCCACTAATCATTAAAACCTCTGTCTGATTATGTTTAAAATACCCACCCCTCAAATTTCACCTCATAAATTTAGGTGAAGTGAATAAGACATATATTGTATTTTGTTGGAATGATAACTTAGACACTGTATGTAGTGTTACAGGGGTGACATGACAAGTCATTTATTTACCTAATTTTAGGTTTTGCATACCAAAGATAGGTTTGGTTGTGTGCATAGAAAATAAATATGAATACTTTCCCCCTGAGATTGGCAAAAAGGCAAGGATGCTTGCAATTGTCAAATCTATTAACATTACACTGGAGGACAAGCTAGTGTCATGCGTCAAGGACAATAAGCAAAATGTATGAGGATGGGAAAGGAAGAAATAAAACTGTCAGTATTTGCAGACAACATGATGGTATCTCTAGAAAATCCAAAATAATCCACATATAAATCATTAGAATTTATAAGCAAAATTAGTACATTGACTGGTTAGAAAATCAGTATAAAAACAGTGTCTTTATATACCAGCAATAAACAGTTCAAATATGAAATGTTTACAATTTTATAATTAACACTGAAAATAAGTTTCAAAAACACCATATACTTAGGAATAAATCTAAAGGAAATCATGCAAAACTTCTATACTGAGAACTACAACATGTAGCTGAGAGAATTTAGACTACTTAAGTAAATATGAATTTGAAAATTTAATGTTGTAATGATGATAATTCCACTAAACTGATTTATAGATCTATTGCAATCCTACTCACTATTCATAATAACATAATAAAATATATTACTTCATTATTGTATTCTGGTGTAGAAGTTCTAAAATTTATTATAGAAATACAAAGGGCAAAGACTAATCAAGGTGAAGAACCAATCTGAAGGACTTACCGACAAAACATCAACTCTTATCAAATCTATGGGGAAAGTATGGCCTTTTCAATAGTGTTGGGTCAATGGAATACCCATATGGGGAAAAATAAATCTCAGGCCATACTCAAAAATAATTCCAGGTGAATTGTGGTTGTACATGTGAAAGGCAAATCAATAAAGCTTTTAGATGAAAACATGTAAGATCTTTGTGACCTTAAGGCAACATTTCTCAATCAGACCATAAAAGCAATTTACCATAAAGGAGAAGATTGATCAATTCAAATTAACTAAATTAAGAACTTCTTTTAAATAAAAGCGTGAAAAGACAAACCACAAAATGAGGAAACAAGGAAGGTATATATTCATAGGAAGAGTGTATAAAGAGCAATAACTCAATAAATAAAGACAGACCACCCAATGTAGAAATGGACAAAACCTGGACAGGCTTTTCACAAAAAAGACTATCCAAATAACTGATAAACATGACAAATGTGTTACTCTACTAATAATCAAAGAACTGCAGATTAAAACTACAATGTAATAACACTAGACACTTTCAGGAATGGCTAAAATTTAAAATAAAAACATAAAAATGAAAAGTCTGACAATACCCAGTGCAGGCAATGATCTGGAGCAAATAGAACTCTCAGAAGCTGCAGGGCTGGTGGGAAGGTACACCTGTACAATCACTTTGGAAAACTCTTTAGTAATATAAACCAAAGCTGATCATGTGTACAGCCTAAGATCCAGCAATTCTATTCCTGAGTATATACTCAATCAAAATGTGTAAGATACATTCAGGTGCAAAAATATTCCTAGCAGTGCTATTTGGAATAGTCCAAACTGGAAACAACCCGAATATCCATCAGTTCTAGAATGAATAAATAAATTGCCCTATAGTCAACCAATGAGATACAACAACATTGAAAATAAACTCCTAATACACACAGTGAGATGAATGAATCTCACATGTATAATGTGAACAAAAAAGTAGACACAAAAGAGAAACTATATGATTTCATTTTACAAAGTTCAAAAATTAGTGAAAGTAATCTACAGTAATAGGAGTCAGAAGAGTGATTACCTTGGAGGAGAAGGCAGGTGTTGTAACTAGGATAAGGTAAGCTTCTGGGCGCCAGAAAGCTACTCTCACTTGATCTGAGTGGTGATCCTATGGATGTGCTCCTTTTGTGAAAATTAATTGAACTGTACACCCATGATTTATATATGAATGCTAGACTTCAGCAACAAATAAGTCAATGGAAACAAACAAAACCAAGAGTTTGGTCTTTTAAGATGGAAAATCCTGTAGAATGTTTGATGTACAATAAACTAGATAAGGTACCTGTACAACATTAGGTAAGGGGATAGTGTAACCAGACTCAGAAAAAAAAGTTTTAATTGTAAGAAAAAAAATAATAAATTCGTTTGAATATTTTTTAAACTAGATATCTTTTTAAAAAAATGTGATTGAGAGAAAATCTGAATAGTCTAAAACCAGAAAAAATATGAAAGTTTGTAGAAAATTAACTCCTTCAAGGGCAAAAAAGCAACCCCTTCAAGGGTTCTGGGTCTAGATGGATGTAAGGTTTTATATAACCTAAGGTAGCACATTATAAAACATTATGAAAAGTATTACAACTAATTAATATATTAATAACATAGTTTATATCATTATAAAATATTGATAAATTAAATATTTGTTTCACAATTTTTTGCCAAACATGATATTTATTGAAACAAAAATAAAATGGAACTAGCATAACATAGGCTTGACAAGTCTAATGAAGTCTTAGCAAATCATGTTCAGCGATATTAATACACTGTGGTAATGCTGGACTCATTCTAGGATGAAACCAGGAAGGTGCCTCAACCTTAACTATACAGACTGTGAAGATTGTTTCCAAATAATATGAAATTGGAATTCTGCCACAGGGACATTCCCACTTGCCAACTTTTTCTGTCTTCATCTCTGGACTTGCCGTTCTGGGACTCTATTTAAAAGACCAAGGTCAACTTGCCACATAGCAGCAAGAGGCTTCAGAGCCTACATTCCCACTTTTGAGGTAACCCTTTTCACTGAGAAATACCTGAGCAGTGAACAATTAAATGAGTGAATTCTCTTCTTTTGGGATGTGGGAGGATGGAAAGGATTTAGGCAGCCAACCCTCACCCTTTGTAGTTACTGTAAATACCCTCAGCTCAGAAGTGAATTCTTATTTCCAGTTACATCATAAAATAAGTTTCAGAGGTGGGTTGGAATCAACCCATACCATCTCATGAAAACTCATTGTTAAATCTGCAGGGAATTTGAGGGACTAAGCCTTTGCCTGCGGGATCTGCACTGACCCTAGGTAGGTAGTGTCAGAATTGAATTAAACTGTAGGGTACCCAACTTGTGTCCCAAGAGGTGGAGAATTCCTTGCTGGTGTGCAAGAAAACCCCACACATTTGGTGTGAAAGTCTCCTGTGAGTAGAGAAACAGATTTCTTTAAATCACTTATCCTCAAAAACACTTCTATAGTAAATTTGAGAGTAGTGAGGACTGTGGCCACCACACCATGTGAAAAAGTTACTTCCTAAGCTGTTTCCTGAATATCCATTATCATAAAGTTCTGGATTTTAACTCTTTGAGAATGTGTCTAATTTACATTGAACTGTATCTCCATTCAGTTTGCTCATAAGCCTGACTTATGAGCAAATTAAATGGAGTACAAGAAAGTTGGTAAAAGCATTCAAGGTTATCTAGGTCCAACATTTTACTGCCTAGCTCTTGACATTCAATCCCTTAGTAAACTACTGAGAGAAAGGGAGAGAGATTTGAAATCCCATGGCTGAGAACTCGAATTTTTTCAAGTCTTCTCTTTATCACCTATGATTTAGAATGCACGTAATGGAGTCCGACGTCCGATGTGTATAAATAGCTTCTATTGGACCTGACCTTCCCACAGATAACAATTATAAATTCTAGACCAAAAAAAAAAAAAAAAAAAACCCA
>NW_006788282.1:224232-235404 GCF_000442215.2 Lipotes vexillifer | reverse complement strand
AAAAAAAAAAAAAAAAAAAAAAAGACCCAGAGCCAACTTGAAGAGGCTTCCACCTGCCGAAGATGAAACTATTTGATCTTCTTCAACAATAACAGTAAAGCCAATGAATCAAAACCCATCAAATGTGTTTAAATCCATGAATTGATCACTTTTTGACAATCAGTAAATAGATAATATCAAACATTCATCCTATGTTCCCTGAGAAAACTGTACCATTGGTTAACCAAAGAATGCATAAAGGAGAGTATCTTTTCTTTAATGTACTTAACATACATATAAAAGAGAAGATAGAATTAAAACATCACCATTTTACAGCCCTTTATAGCCTTTTAAAGCATCTATATCAACGTATACACTTACTGTCAAAATATACTACGCAGTGTATATATATATATATATATATATGTGTGTGTGTGTGTGTACAGTATATATACACATACATGGTATTAGGAAAAGGGGAAATGCTTAATGTCCCTCTCTCTCTACACACACATACACACACATGCACATGCTTAATGTCTATATATGTATATACACATATACATGCTTTATGCCTCTCTCTCTCCCTCCCTCTCTCTCTCTCTCTCTCTCTCTCTCTGTCTCTCTCTCCATGCGTAAACACACAGTTGACCCTTGAACAATGTAGGGGCTAGCAGTGCCAACAACCACATACTCAAAAATCTGCATGTAACTTTTGACTCCCCTAAAAGTTAATTATTAATAGCCTGCAGCTGACTAGAAGCCTTACGAATAACATAAAACAGTCAATTAACACATATTTTGTATATTATATGTATTGTATACAGTATTCTTCAAATGAAGTAAGCTAGAGAAAAGAAAATGTTATTAAGAAAATCATAAGAGAAAATATCAATCCAGCTACAGTGCTATAATGTATTTATTGACACTATAAGTTTACATTGTCTTTTTACAAGATGAACAATCTGTCAATACCTACGTCAATATTGTCTTATGTGATACAAAACACTGTAGATGTTGTACATACTGCTAACACTAGACATCAAAAATGAAAAGATGATGTGAAAAAGAAATTGCTACTTATTTACAGGTATGAGGATTCATGCGTTGGTAATGAAGAAGCAGCAATAGGATTGCTTTGTGGTCGCCTAGTGTAATCAATTGCTTCATGGTAGCCATTAGTGTAGCCTACACACTAATGAATGAATCTTATAAAAATGTATAGCATACAGTAGTAGCCATATTTATAATATGTATTGGAGACTATGTTACATTTTTTAAAAAAGCCACTTACCTGTGACAACAGGCAGAGATGCAGCTTTTCCAATTATGAGAGAGGCATATTGTATAGTCATGTAATTCTTTGAAAGCAAAGTTATAAAATGGTAAGAAAGCTACACATGATTAATTTTATATTAAATATCACTCACCTTATGCCTCTGTAAGGATAGGTTATACACTTTAGTACAAGTCTTGCATAAGATGTTCTACGCGATGAGTACTCAGGCAATGATGACGGTGGTGACACAGACATGTCTCACAGTTCTTGCCATATGGTTACTAGATTTTCACATAAAGACACGCACACATATATGAGATGTCAGTTTACTAACTGTACGGCATGATGACTATTTAGCACTCGGTAAAAAGAAGTGTATCATCGGGCTTCCCTGGTGGCGCAGTGGTTGAGAGTCCTCCTGCCGATGCAGGGGACGCGGGTTCGTGTCCTGGTCCGGGAAGATCCCACATGCCGCGGAGCGGCTGGGCCCGTGAGCCATGGCCGCTGAGCCTGCGCGTCCGGAGCCTGTGCTCCGCAACGGGAGAGGCCACAACAGTGAGAGGCCCGCGTACCGCAAATAAAAAAAAGGATCATCATAAAAGTCTTCATCCTCATGATCGTCACGATGAACAGGCTAAAGAGAAGGAGGAAGGGGAGGAGGGAGTGTTTTGCTGTCTCAGGGATGGCAGAGGAGGTAGGAGGAAAGGCAGCCACACTTGCTGAACTTTACAGAAATACATCATAATTTACATCTGACATTTTTCTTTTTCATTTCTCTAAATACATTTCCATACAAATTCCAATCCTTCTTCCACTGTTTGCTTTAGTTTCATAGAAGGGTCCATGTCATAAAAGAAGTCCAAAGCAGTTTAGAATAATCAGAACTCTTCTGACAGATTGTCGGACACGACTTGTTTCCTGGCACCGCTTCTTCCAAATCTTCCTCATAGTCTGGCGCTGTTTTGCAAGCTCTCATCTCTGTCCAGTCATCTCTGCTAATTTCCCTCGTGTGGTAGCTATTAGCTCGTGAATTTCTCCAAGATCCGTATCTTGAAACCCCTCCCGCTTATCTTTTTTTTTTTTTTGCCATATCCACAGTCTCTCTCATGATCTCCTTGCTTGGCTCTGTCGTAAGTCCTGTGAAGTCATGCACAACATCTCGACATAGTTTTCTCCGGAAGGAGTTCATTGTTTCAGGCTCAAGGACTTTCACAGTTTTTACTGTAACAATAACGGCATCTTCCATGCTGTGAGCCTCCCAGACTTCCACAATGTTCTATCACGGTTCTCTTCTATAGCATTGAAAATCCTTTCCATAGAGGATCATGGGTAATGAGGCTTAAAGGTCCTTATCACCCCCTGATCTAGGGCCTGAACTAAAGATTCTGTGTTTGAGGGCAAGTAGACCGCTTCAGTGTTGAACTCATGGAACTCTGGGTGGGCAGGGACATCGTCCGATATCAAAAAGAACTTTAAAAGGCAGTCTCTTACTCACAAAGTACTTCCTGACTTCAGAGACAAAGCATCAATGGAACCAATCCAGAAAAACTGTTCTAATTGTCCAGGTCTTCTTGGCGTCCAACCTAAAGAGGGGTAACTGGTGTTTGTCTTTTCCCTTCAAGGCTCGGGAGTTAGCAGCTTTATAGATAAGGGGCGTCTTGATCATAAACCTGAATGCATTTGCACAAAACAATAGACTTAGCCTATCCCTTTCTGCCTCAAATCCTCGTGCTCACTTCTCTTCCTTAGTAATGAATATCCTTTATGGCATTTTTTTTTCCAGATTAGGACACTGTTATCTTCATTAAAAACCTGTTTAGGCAGATACCTTTTCTCCTCAGTGATTTTCTTAATGATGTCTTGGAACTCATCTGCTGCCTCTTGGTCAGCAGAAGTTTCTCCTCCTGTTATCTTGACATTTTTAAAGCCAAACCTCTTTCTAAAATTATCAAGCCATCCTTTCCTGGCATTAACTTCTCCAGTTTTAGATGCTTCACCTTCCTTTGGCTTTAACTTCTCATATAATGACTTCATGTTTGTCTACAGCTGTGCCTTTCTTTTTATTAATTTATTTATTGTTATTATTTATTTTTGGCTGCGTTGGGTCTTCGTTGCTGCCCGCAGGCTTTCTCTAGTTGTGGTGAGTAGGGGCTACTCTTTGTTGTGGTGCATGGGCCTCTCACAGCAGTGGCCTCTCCTGCCACGGAGCATGGGCTCCAGGCGTGCGGGCTTCAGCAGTTGTGGCACGTGGGCTCAATAGTTGTGGCTCGCGGGCTCCAGAGCACAGGCTCAGTCGTTCTGGCGCATGGGCTTGGTTGTTCCATGGCATGTGGGATCTTCCCGGAGCACGGCTCGAACCCGTGTCCCCTGCATTGGCAGGCGGACTCCCAACCACTGCGCCACCAGGGAAGCGCAGGTGTGCCTTTCTTATAGCAATCTTACAATCTTTACACAAAAAAGCTGTATTTTTAACATGAGATAAAAAGATACTTCACAAAAAGTGCAAGTTTTGTGTGCCTGTTGACATAGCTGTAGCAACAGCCTCATGAATTTTCTTTTCTTTTTTTAAAAGTTCCTTAAACTGGATTCATTTATCTTGAAATGGTGGGCAGCCACAGCTGCAGACCTCAATCTATGGTACATATCAAGTAATTTAGCTTTTTCTTATAGTGTCATGACTTTTCTCTGCCTCTTGGGAGCACTTCCATTAACACTAGTGGTACTTCTTATGGGTTTACGAGGTTTACGGTTATTCATGGTTTATGCTATTGCACTAAGCAAGATGAAAAACATGCGAGAAGTGTGATTGATCACTTTTTACTGTGATATGCAATTTACTGGACAAAAGAACTGCTCACATGGAGATAATGAGTGTCACATGGTTAAGAGGATGGTGGCTGCAAAATTGCTACATATGCACTATGGTTAATTTTATGCAGTTATGATTTAAAACTGCATCTTTACCTTCGTTTACATTTCTCTTGACTGAATAGTGCCATGTACAGTTTGTGTTTGTGTGCATAGGTTTTGATAAATTTTAACTCTTTATAATAGATTTGTGTGTATTTTACGGTAGCAAATGATAAAATAGACTAGTATCTACATATATTTTATGCATTCATGACACCTTTTTCTTAATTTTTTCTTTTTTCTTTTTTTTTGCTATTTCTATCTAGGGTGTGCAGTTCATCTGTGACTTTATTCAAATTGTCACAAAATTTTTTCCAATATATTTATTGAAAAACATCTACATATAAGTGGATCTCCAAAAATTTTTGCAATATATTTACTGAAAAAGTCCACATATAAGTGGATCTGCTTAGTTCAAACCTGTGCTGTTTGGAGCAACTGTATCCATGGAAGAAATTATTATTCATAATAACCTTCTAAAACAATTAATCCCCCTCTTCATGACTTCTATTCACCAATCCATTTAAACTTCTCTACTTACTTACTTCATTATTAATTATTCTTCTTAATTATTAAGAACATTCAGTCATTTCTGGTTAGGGAAGATAAATGGCTGCCTTTCAGTTCAATAGTTTAAGAGCCCCAAATTAGTTTATCCAGTTTAAACTAATTTATCAGCAACCATAAAATCTGTGGAGTTTGATACTTATTGTACATTTGCTAATGTAAGTTACTCTAACAGCATAAAATACCTCTTTATGTGTTTATATTTTGCCCTTGTCGGTGAGTTTTCCCCCTTTGGCCACTAAAGTTAAACCTTGAAGTGGACTGCCCTAGTGCAAATGAAAATAGCTCTTTCTTTTAAATAAGAAGTCATTCTTCAACTTAGACTTTTTTGTTTTGGGTCTGGGGTGAGACAATAGTCTTAAATCCAAGCATTTAAAGGGGAAAAGGTTTTAAATCACAAAAGCTTCCTTTTCCAAAAACAAACTTTGGTAATCTGAACACAGTTTTACTGTAAGCCATAGATAGTGCAGAGAAAAATAATGATTTTATTAGCAAGGGACATTCTTAGTAGGCAGAAAGCAGCAGAAGCCCTTAGAATCAGAAGGAAGGAAAGAGAAAAGCAAAAGTGAACCAAAGTTTCTTCACTTTTTTTTTCTGCTATCCTATCAAAACTTGGGGAAGACACTCATATAACCCCAGGAAGATTAGAGGGAAGCTAAAAGCAGTGGTGGCTTTACCTAGTTTCATGTTTGAAAATCTAGAAAGGAACTGGAAAGCAGATGCTTTGGTAGCAACATGAGGTGAACAACACTGTGGACAGGGTGGCTTGTAGCGTTTGGGCAGAGAAGGTCTGGGGAAGTCCATGCTGCCTCAGTTCTAGGTGAGCTACGTAGGCAGTAAGCATTCATACTGGAGTGATGTGGAATATTTCCTGCCATATCAGTAAACAAAAGATGTCACAGTCCTCAGTGATTGCAGCCACTTCCTACAGTGAGCCCTGAGGGAACTCACAAGGGAAGAATACCTGCCATTTAGCAGCCATCAGACTGCAGCCACTGTGAGCCCAGAGGAAGCTCAGGATGCGAAAACACAGGATACGGCCCCAGAGAGCTGAGGTGCATCTCAAAGGAACGATTTCAGTGAGCTCAGACTCTTGCACGTTCCCATATATAGAAACGTGCTAAATTCCTTAACTTGAGATTTCTGGTTTTCTTTAATTAATAAGAATATTTTTATGCTCCCTTTGCCCTTTGCTGCTGTGTCCTACGTCTCCTGCCACCTCCTCGGAGCGGTTCTCTCAGGGTTACTTGAGAGGCTGCCTCCTGGGCTTGAAGTCCTAAAACTTCCCGCCAAATAAAACAGAACTCTCAACTCTCAGGTTGTGAATATCTTTATAGTCGACAATACCTTTCTGAAGAGTTCTTGGTGATAAAATTCCTGAAGTGTCCCCGGCCTTGGCAGGGACAAGACCCCGCAGAGCAGACAGCCCAGGCTCAGGACAAACTGGAAAACGTGGTGGAGAATAGAGTGGTGGAGATTCAGAGGGACCTCACAGCCAGTGAGTTTACATCCGCAGGGGTGGAGAATGCCGGGGCTGTACCCTCAGGCCTGGACCCTGCTGAGAACAGACCATACATTCTACAACACACGGAGAAGCTGATGGAACAGAGAGATCAGGCAAGACAGTTACCTCTCACCTGGAGCGGGGCAGGAGTCAGCAGAGGACACGTGGGGACCAGCGCCATCTTCTGCGTCCCCTATGTGTAGGCCTTGCCTAGGGAAGCAGGAGAGGCCCGAAAAAAGGCCCCGTAGAGAGTCTGGACTTTCAATTGACTAAACAACGACCAGAGTTACCTACTATTTGAAAACTTAAACAGTTTCTTGTTTTGCTCAGTTGTTTTTCCCTTATGAACAGGAATCCATACAGAAGACAGTTAAATCAGAGAAAGGAACTGAAGACAGCATTATTATTTTGCACATCTGAGCCTCATGTGAAAACATTCATTATTTTCAGGGACCTAGTTCTATAAAAAAAAACTGGCTAAAACAAATAAAAAGCTCCAGTTGAAAAGACTGACCTCAATCTAGTAAGATAGCATATGAGACCTCAGTACTGAAATGGCATAAAGTATATTAATCATTCTACCTCTTGGCCAAAAAAATTAACTAACCTTTTTTTCCCCCTGTAGACACTTCAAGTATTCTTTACAATTATTTAATACTTGGAAATATAGATACCATTTATACTTCACATTTTAGAATATAAAAGATGTATATGAAAACAATCTTTATTTGATAGCTTAATGTCATGGTATAAGTCTAGAAAAGATTTAAAATCTATTTTTATTTGATAAATTAACTGTGTATTACTAGGATAGTGGGGAATAAATTGACAATTTGACCAATCATCAATAATAGGAAATAAAAATTTTCCTTTACAGGTTCTAAAACTGTACCCAATGTTGACATTTAATTTATGACTTAGGCATATATCTGTCACTTAGTTATGGTTTGCTGGTCATATTAAAGTTTTCTGTATTGTCAGAAACTATTAAGAAATCTGTGAAGTAAAAATGAAGATTATTAGATGTTCCTCATACCTGAAATTAAATGTCTTAGGAGAAATGTTTTTGCTTATAATTTTGAACAAAAAATACTGAGATGGTTAAATATAACTTTTATTTTAAACAAGAACTTACAATTCATTGGCTTACAAGACAAGCTGAAATGGAAGGTAATATAACTACTCTTTAAAATGAAATTACAGATTGGATTGACAATGACTTTATACAACTAAATGAATTTATCATATTATAACATGTTAAAATTATCTTCCATATATTAGGAACTGATATCCAAATCCAGAGCTCTTACACATAAATTAAATTCTGTAGGTTAACAAAATTTGTTGATTATACATATACAGTCACTGTGAATATATTTTAGATGATCCCCATACTTGCACTTTCCTTGGAAAACATTGAGAATTATGACATATGAAGACAACGTATAAGGGACCTTAAGTCGGCTTTGATCCCATTATTAAGAAATCCATATAGAATTGGATTAAGACAGCAGGACATCATGCCTAGCAAGTGACAGATGCAATACACCAACTTGAAATGCCTGTTTGAAATCAGGCTATCGTTAAAATCGGTCACCACATGGAAAAGGTGCAGAGGCATCCAGCTCACTGCAAACACTAGTATCAAGATGGTCAGTCTGTAGAACACACTTCGAGATCTTTTTTTTAATCTCATGATAGAACAGTTTACTCTCATCTCATGAACATCTGAGTTTTCTTCCGGTTTCACCTCAAAGCAAGTGGGGACACCTGGTATAAACTTACGGGATGATGGGGGCTGACTTTTCCCAGAGCCCGAGTGTTCTGGAAGCCTTCTTGAGCGGTTCTCTGGAGGAGGTCTCGCCGGAGCAGGCAGCACGCATGCCGTCTTCTTGCTGTACCTCCTTCTGTGCTTTCTGATGAATGAATAACTCCATTTCCGGCTGCTGGAGACTCTCACCTGAGGCCCACTCTTTTTGGAAGGATGGAGAGTTAAGTTGATCATCTCATTTTCTTCTAGTTGGTTTTCTTGGTTGGACAATCCACAGCTTATACTCCTGCAGACACTGGTATGACTTACAGTTAGACAAACTAAGGGCAGAATATACTGAACGAGCAATAAAGAGATAGTGAAAGCAATTCGGTATGCATCGGACGGCCATGACTCGACACATAAATACCTGCTGCTGAGCAACGCTGAACCAAATGTCTCCTGAAGTTCCACAAGGCTGTGAAACACTGGGAGGGGAGAACACATTGCAAAGCCTAGTGTCCAGACAGTAGCGATCAGGAAATAGCCATGGTTTGCTGTTAAATGATTAGATACAGGATGTTTGATCATATGATACCTGACGATGGCGATTGATATTAAAATTAAAGTGGAAACCAGAACTGTCACACATTGAAGGAAAGGCATAATATGACACATGACTCTGCCAAACATCCACTGATCCAGCAAGACAGAGGTCAGTGTGAAAGGTGAGCAAAACAGCACAACCAAGATATCAGAGAAGGCCAGATTCCCAATGAGGAAGTTGACTGTTGTCTTCTGATTTCGCTTCCTCATGAGAGCCATTAAAATAAGTAGATTCCCCATAAAACCAAGAAGACTTACAAATGTATAGAGTCCAATCAGAAAATACTGCAAGTCATCGACACTGCTTTTATAGTCATCCCAGACTGGGAAGTCAGAATTCCGAGTGGCAGCAGTATTGTTCTCTGTAGCAAGTGTCTTGTTATAATAATCCTTGAGCTCTGAATCCATATTATTCTCCTGCTTGGAATAAAAAGACATTAGTTAGCAACTTGAAAAAAAATTCCATGACTACTGTAAATTAATCCATTGAGAAGGAAACATTTTACCATTTGTTCCCATTACCTTATTCATTTACTAAAAAGTTTAGGGAAGTCTTTAACTGGCGACAAGTACAGTGTAAATGTCAACCAATAACAATTACAGTAAGTTTAAATCTAATCATCACTTCTATGGTGTGTTGACTCATGTTAAAATAGCAGAACTTTTTTCTTTTAATTTATGTATAAATAATGTAAGGGACAGAAAAGACAAATGTGGATGAGAACTTCAAGATTATAATAGCTAATTAATATTGTTCTCCAGTCAAGGTACCTGATACATGTTGTAGTCATATAATCTTACCTTAAACATTCCTTCCTCTCTTACATCAATCAAGGTCAAACTTAAAAGTCACCTGCCCTAAAGTGTTCCTTCATCTATTCAACTGGATGTGATCTCCTTTTGGAACCCCCATGTATTTCTGTTTATAGCTGTCTGATGCTACATGACACAATTTGCTTTGCACTGCAATTATAATAAAAACCAGTATACCTTATTTATGTATAAGCAATGGAAAAGCGAAACTGTGTTTTACTCACCGTGGTATCTGCCATAAAACATGGCACGGTAACTTCACCATGGAAAGTGTTAAATAAATATATGTGGGAAAATGAAAAATTCAAACAAAAATAAGTATTTATGGGGAAATGAGAAATTCAAACAAAAAGCTAATATCCTAAATATATCCAGTTCATATAATCTTCAGATCTGAGCTTCTCAGGTTTAGAAACACTATTCCATGACCTACATGTATAGAGTAGGTGCTCAATAAATGTTTATCACATGGTGCTGTTGACTATGTGAACACAATTCTGGATGGCAAAATCATTTCATGACTAATCCTCAGTCCTCTGAGAGGTGCAGATTATCATGAATTAAACCACTAGCCAGCTGGCTACTGGTGTTTCTAAAAACAAAATTTACCTGTTTATTTTTTAATTTAAAAATTGAAAGTAGATTTCAGCACTAAAACGATTAAATAAATTCATATTTTTTAAGGAAGATAACATGGCATAAAGTTAAATGTAGAAGTGATACTAATATAACATCCCATAGTAAGTTTTTTCACCTCAAGGAAATTAATAATGTAACATTAATACCACAATGATATTACTTTTATTTTTACTTTTTTTAAATTGGAGTATAATTGCTTTACAATGTTGGGTTACTCTCTGCTGTACAGTGAAGTGAATCAGCTATATGTAGACATATATCCCCTCCCTCTTGGACCTCCCTCCCACCCCCCATCCCACCCAACCAGGTCATTACAGAGCACCGAGCTGAGCTCCCTGTGCTATACAGCAGGTTCCCACTAGCTATCTAGTTTACACATGGAAGTGTATTTATGTCAAACCTAATCTCCCAGTTCATCCCACTCTCCCCTTCCCCCTCTGTGTCCACATGTCCATTCTCTACCTCTGTGTTTCGATTCCTGCCCTGCAAATAGGTTCATCTGTGTACTATTTTTCAAGATTCCACATATATGCGTTAAGACACAATATTTGTTTTCCTCTTTCTGACTTACTTCACTCTGTATGACAGATACTAGGTCCATCCACATCTCTACAAATGATCCAATTTCATTTCTTTTTATGGCTGAGCAATAGTCTATTGTATATATGTACCACATCTTCTTTATCCACTCATGGACACTTAGGTTGTTTCCATGTCCTGGCTATTGTAAATAGTGCTGCAATGAACATTGGGGTACATGGGTCTTTTTGAATTATGGTTTCTCTCAGGGTATATGCCCAGTAGTGGTATTGCTGGGTCATATAGTATTTCTATTTTTAATATTTTAAGGAACCTCGATACTGTTCTCTACAGTGGCTGTATCAATTTACATTCCCACCAACAGTGCAAGAGGGTTCCCTTTTCTCCACACCCACTCCACCCTTTGTAGATTTTTTGATGATGGCTATTCTAACCAGTGTGAGATCATACCTCATTGTAGTTTTGATTTGCATTTCTCTAATAATTAGTTATGCTGAGCATATTTTCATGTGCCTCTTGGCCATCTATGTGTCTTCTTTGGTGAAATGTCTATTTATGTCTTCTGCCCTTTTTTTTTTTTTTTTT
>NW_006788282.1:193266-222059 GCF_000442215.2 Lipotes vexillifer | reverse complement strand
TAGATTTTTTGATGATGGCCATTCTGACTGGTGTGAGATGATATCTCATTGTAGTTTTGATTTGCATTTCTCTAATGATTAATGATGTTGAGCATTCTTTCATGTGTTTCTTGGCAGTCTGTATGTCTTCTTTGGAGAAATGTCTGTTTAGATCTTCTGCCCTTTTTTTTTTTTTTTTGTGGTACGCGGGCCTCTCACTGTTGTGGCCTCTCCCGTTGCGGCGGAGCACAGGATCCGGACGCACAGGCCCAGTGGCCATGGCTCACGGACCCAGTAGCTCCGCGGCATGTGGGATCTTCCCGGACCGGGGCACGAACCCGTGTCCCCTGCATCAGCAGGCGGACTCTCAACCACTGCGCCACCAGGGAAGCCCAGCACTTCCATTTTTTTAAACAAGAATATCCTACAGCATACTCAGGACAGCAACAGTTTGTTAATTCTGATGAGTATACCTTGTTATAGAGATCCTGATATATATATACATACATATATATATATATCTTAAAAAGCCATTTTCACTACATATCAGTGTAGGTTTATCAACCTGTTTCTAGATCTATAGTTGGGTAATTATACTTAAAACTATAAAAATACATATATATTTAAATTAATAGTAAACCTTATTATCTTCGATTTATAAGGCAAGTATAGGTCCTGGTCCAATAAATTTCCAAGTAGAAAATGTTACTGTGTACACACATTCATCATAAATAACTTTAAGTTCATAAGTAGCAATTTTCAAATAGGATGATATAAGCATTTTTGTGCTATAAGAAAATTTAAAAGTGTAAGTTTTTCACAACTTCTATAACTGATTTTATATTGATTGAATTTCTGAAAGCTAATTATCAATACATTCCTTTAAAGATAAATGAATTCAAAAGCTCAGGATCTTATTGATTTATTCTTAGGCTCTAACCAACAATTTACATTGATGTTGCCTCAAGTTCAAAAAGATAACTGGTACCAAACTGACTCACCAGGGTTACTGATTCATCCCACTCATCATATTCCCAGTCAATGGCCTTCCTGCTGCTCCCCTAGACAGCTCAGTGAGCTCCTAATCAGGGAAGCCCAGACTGGCTTTCTTGTCTCATTTCCTGAGATCCGATGACCCCCTGGCTCCATCTCGCTTGCTCATAACCCTCTTTACACTCAATCTGTACAAGCTGTTTGTTACCATGATCCTTGTATACATATATATATCTTATTCTTCTCTGGACTCACTTTTTGGAAACAATCCTTTTTTGCTATACATCAGTAGTTACTGATTGCCTCCCCTACGACCAAGACAAGGACAAGATAGAAACTGGGCAGTCGATTCTATAATGGTTTTGTGCTTTCTTGGGACATGTAACTATTGGATGACATTCCCGAGAGTAAAATATTACTGTTCCCAATTTGTTTATTTTTTGTTTTGTTTTTGTTTTTGCGGTACGCGGGCCTCTCACTGTTGTGGCCTCTCCCGCTGCGGAGAACAGGCTCCAGACGCGCAGGCTCAGCGGACATGGCTCACAGGCCCAGCCGCTCCGCGGCATGTGGGATCTTCCCAGGCTGGGGTACGAACCCGCGTCCCCGGCATCGGCAGGTGGACTCTCAACCACTTCGCCACCAGAGAAGCCCACTGTTCCCAATTTGAAGTAAGAGGATATGCAGCACAATTGGTGGTAATAGAATGTGGTTTTGAGTCTAAAACTCAGAGTGCTTCCAATGCATGGTCAGTTCTCTCTGCTGGACTCTAATGGAGAGAAGGAAAAATGTTTTAATTATGTTCATAATTTTAATGATGCTTAATAGAGTATGTTGCACATAGTGGATGCTAAGTAAATATCTGTTACTTAATAATTTTAGAAAAGTAGTTTAATTTTTCCACTTTAAAATAACAGAAATGAATCATCCTGGGAATATGGGCAAATTCAGGGTAAAGTATAACTATATGTGTATATATGTATATATGTGTATATATATATGTGTGTGTGTGTGTCTGTTCATATATACATATACTAGAACCACTGAAAGTAGACAAGGTTTCAGATGGTCCCAAAATGAAATGAAGAGTACCTACATAAACAATTGTGATGATTTACCACTTTACAATTTTAAATTACAAGCAGGCCTCAGGTTATAGTTCTTCACTTTATTTCACTTATTGTGTTTTTTACCAATTGAAGGTTTGGGGCAATCCTGTGTAGAGCAAGTATATCAGCACCATTTTTCTAACAGCATTTGCTCACTTCATGTCTATGTGTCACACTTCAGTAATTCTCTCGATATTGCAAATTTTTCATTATTATTTTATTTGTTATGTTGATATGTGATCAGTGATCTCTGATGTACTATTGTAATAGTTTGGGGCACCACAAACTTCCCCATGTAAGATGCCAACTTAACCCGTAAACGTTGTGTGTGTTCTGACTGCTCCACTGACTGGCCACGCCCCCATCTCTCTCCCTCTCCTTGAGCCTCCCTGTCCCCCACCCCACCCCACCCCACCCCCACCCTGAGACAAACAATACTGCAGTCAGGCCAGTTGTTAATCCTACAGTGGCCTCTAAGTGTTCAAATGAAAGGAAGAGTTTCACATCTCTCACTTGAAATCAAAAGCTAGAAATGATTTAGCTCAGTAAGCAAGGCACGTCAGAAGCCGAGATAGGCTGAAAGCTAAGCCTCTTGCACCGAACAGTTAGCCAAGTTGTGAATGCAAAGGAACAGTTCTTGAAGGAAATTAAAAGTGCTACTCCAGTGAATACATAAGTGATAAGAAAGAAAAACAGACTTATTGCTGATATGGAGGAAGTTTTAGTGGTCTGGATAAAAGATCAAACCAGTGACAACATTCCCTTAAGCCAAAGCGTCATCCAGAGCCAGACCCCAACTCTCTTCAATTCTGTGAAGGCTGAGAGAGGTGAGGAAGCTGCAGAAGAAAAGTCTGACGCTAGCAGAGGTTCATGAGTTCTAAGGAAAGAAGCCGTTTCCATAACAGAAAAGTGCAAGGTGAAGCAGCAAGTGCTGATATACAAGCTACATTAAGTTACCCAGAAACTCTAGCTAAGGTATTTCTGAAGGTGGATACACAAAAGAACAGATTTTCAATGTAGACTAAACAGTCTTATATTGGAAGATGCCATCTAGGACTTTCATAGCTAGAGAGGAGAAGTTGATACCTGGCTTCAAAGCTTCAAAGGACAGGCTGACCTTCTTGTTAGGGGCTAATGCAGCCAGTGACTTTACATTGAGCCAAAGCTCATTTACTATTCCGAAAATCCTAGGGCCTTTAAGAATTATGCTCAATCTACTCTACCTGTGCTCTATAAATAGAACAACAAAGCCTGAATAATAGCACATCTATTGACAGTAGGGTTTACGGAATATTTTAAGCCCACTGTTGAGACCTACTGCTCAGAAAAGAGGATTCCTTTCAAAATAGTACTGCTCGTTGACAGTGCACCTGGTCAACCAAAAACTCTGACGAAGATGTAAGAGATTAATGTTGTTTTCTTGCCCGCTAACACAACATCCATTCTGCAGCCCATAGATCAAGGAGTAATTTCGACTTTCAAGTCTTAATATTTAAGAAACACATTTTTGTAAGGCTTGAGCTGCCCTAGACAGTGATTCTTCTGATGGATTTGGGCAAAAAGTCAACTGAAAAACTTCTGGAAAGGATTCATCATTAAGAATATTTGTGATTCATGAGAACAGGTCAACATATCAGCATGACCACGGGTTTGGAAGAAGTTGATTTCAACCCTCATGGATGACTTTGAGGGGTCAAGACTTCAGAGGAGGAAGGAACTGCAGATGTGGTGGAAACAGCAAGAGAACTAGAATTAGACATGGAGCCTGAAGATGGGACTCAACTGCTGCAATCTCATGATAAAACTTTAACGGGTGAGGAGTTGCTTCTTATGGAGGAACTTAGAAAGTGGTTTCTTGAGATGGAATCTTCTCAAGAAGATCCATCTTGAGATGGTAGAAATGCTGTGAAGACTGCTGAAATGACAACAGAAGTTTAAGGAAAGGAGAAAAAGCACACAGGATTTCTTTCCTTCAACTTAGGCCTTCACGTCCTTTTTTCCTGAAAAGTACAATAAGGAAGCCTATAATGGAAATGTAAAATCTCTTTAATAATGATCTGTTTTGCAACAAGTGTCATAATGAACGTTGTACAATTTTATGCAACATATTTTATACATAATAAAAAATAATGTTAAATGTGAACTTCAGCTCAGCTCACTAGGGAAATTATGAAATAGAGAATGTTTTTAAAATGAAATATTATTTTAGAAGAAATCTGATATTGACTCTGTGAAACCCTTGTGGTGCCTAATTACGAGATTTCGTTTTTCTCTTTTATATCTAGTTTTAACCCCTCTACCCTCAGAATTCCTAGGCTGAAACACCAAACTTTAATTCTCAGAGTAAAAGTGAAAAAAAAAAAATTTCTTGGTTAAACTGTGGTGACTGTTTTTAAAAAAGCAATGTCTTGTAAAGACATTGTAACTTTGCTATATTGTAATTGTTTATAAAAATTGATCTATATGTGACACCAACAGAAATGAAATCTCCTGAATAGACTTTAAGTATGTTGAATAGATAGTTCTTAAGAAAGAACTGCATGAACTCAGAGGACAATGAAGGATTGCGCGTATACATTTAAGTAAGGTCCCTTTGTTAGGCTCTTTACCTGCCTTATGTAAATGCACATCTTTCATCTCAAAAAAGATGCCAATCACACAAAAGAATAAAATCCATGTAATTTTTTTCCCCTCCGGCAATGATAACATATCAACTATTGCCTACTTTGCTGTGATCCTGGAACAATGGCGAGATTCCACGTTCTAAAATATTCCCACGATTTATTTTTAAAGCCAGAATCTGGCAAAATTCAAATCGGAAAGAAATACTGCTCCGCTCAGCTGATAAACACGCAGGCACAGCCACCCTCTCTTCCCATTTCTAACAGTAGTTTCTCTTCCCTTGAGAAATCTGAAATTTAAAATTTCATTCGGGCTGCAAATTCCGCTGAGAGCGCCTTAGGCAATTTCCACGGTCTGTCATAAAGTCTCTGGGCTTCGATCCAACGCGGTCGTTCGGTCCCTTTAAAAGGTAACCGAAAGGTCCGCAAGCTCGGGGATGAATTCCCGGGGTCGGAAGTCGAGGCGCAGGGATGTGTCCCCGGGGCGCGCTGCCTCGGGGTCCCGGGCATCAGCGGGCGGCGGGGCAGGTGCTCGACGCCCCGGGACCCCAGCCCCGGACGCCGCCGGGACGCCGCAGGCTCGCCCTCCCCGGAGGCTGCGTCCTCCCCGCCCCGGCTCCGGCGGGACCCCCGACACTCTCCTCCGGCTCAGCTCCGCGCGCCCATCCGGGGAGCTCCTGCGCCGCACGGGAGCCCCGCCGGGCCCCTCCGCTCTCCCTCCGCGCCCCGAAGTCGCCCGGACCCCCGCTTCCAGCCCCGGCCCTTCCCGTACCTCGGGGCGCCCCGGCTCCCGGGATCGCGGCCGCTCCTGCGCCCGGTGGCGGCGGGGACGGGGGCAGGGGGCGCTTGGGCACACGACTGCTCCCCGAGCCCTCCCAGAGCGCCCCCTACCTTCGCGTGGGCCGGGGAGAGGCGGCAGCCCCCAGCATCCCGTCTCCCGGGCTGGGCCCGCCGAGGCCGCGCAGGGAAGTCGGGGTCCGCGGCCGGCGTGGGCGTCCGGGGAACGCCGCAAGGCCCAGGTTTTCTCTTTGTTCGAAAAATAACAATAAAAACCAAACCAAAGCAGCGCGCTGGTCTTTCTCGCACCTTCCGGAGGGCGGCGGGGAGGCGTCTGGGCGGGGGGCCGCCTGACCTGCGGGGACGCTGGGACGCGGGGTGAAGAGGCGCTTGGGCGCAGTCGGCACGGGGTTCTGCGGGAGCCGCGGGGACCAGGCGTGGGCGTGGGGCCCGGGGCCCGGGAGGCTGGAGCGAGCCCACGCTTCCCAGGCTGCGCGTGGCAGCTAAAGAAGGCTGGGATGAAAAGAGTTGTCATAGGTTTAAAAAGTCCCAAGCAAAGAGAACTTGTCCTTTTCTGCTCAACGTGATTTCCATCCCCAGGGCGTCCAAATCTGTATCACGCAGGTTTTCCTTATTTTTAGTTATCAGGTGCTTAATGCTTTTCTGTGTGTGAGTGTGTGTGTGTGTGTGTGTGTGTGTGTGTGTGTTTGCGCGCGCGCGCGTGAGAGAAGGAGGCAGGGAGAGAGAAAAAAGAAGAGAGAAGAGGCAAGAGAGATTGGGATGAAACCGTGTACAAGCCCCTGGGTCCCTGTCTTTTGAAGTAAAAGGCTTTTGCTTTAGTCTCTGGAGCCTCCCTTGAATCTCTAAAGGCTGCTCCAGAGTTAATGATTGGGAACGTGAACATGCAGAAACAAAGAACAGCTGTTGGGTGGAGAAACTGGTAACAATTTAGACCATAAACCAGCCACAGCAAAATCACCGAACTCCCAGTTTCCTGAAAGATACAGATAAAGGCTCCGCACACGTTCCTCAGTTGTTTTTACAGGAAGCAGATCCCCAGATGAAAACTGCTGAGCACAAGCCCTTAAACCCTAGACCGGTTGAAACCAGAAGGTTGATGATGCTTGAAACCTCACCTTGATGCTAACCAATCCAAGAACTGTGCATGAGCTGAGCATACACCCTGCCACCCCCTCCTTCACACTGCTTTGAAACCCCTTCCCCGAAAGCCATCGGGGAGCTGGGGTCTTCTGAGCATGAACTGCCTGTTCCCCTTGCTTGGCGCCTGCAGTAAACGCTGCAGTTTCCTTCACCACAACCCAGTGTTAGTAGATTGGCTTATAGCCGAGACTGAGAAGCGGTGTGTTTATTATACACTTTAAAACTAAAGACGGCTATGTGACAGTCACAGCATCGTGTGTGTGGTGATGAGTGCAATCCTGTGAGACTAGCCCTCTCTAAACTACAGAGGACTGTATCCCTTGGGAATGATACTACTTGTAAATCTAATTTCTGGGGGCAGTAAATGCTAGCTGTTACCCCAGAAGCCAGAGAAAAAATTCCTGTGGCCCTTTTCTGCTGAATTTTAGTATTTGATACTCAGGGGACCTGTATAGATTGTTGTATCAGCCAGAGTCATCCAAGAGCTTTAAATACCCAAGTATATAAACTTCCTATTTCATTCATTGCTGTTTTAGCACAATAGGCATTCTGAGAAGGCCCTTGGGATTCTGCGGTGGGTGAAGGGAAAGATGGAAGTGTCAAGAAGCAGTGCCTGGGGAGAAAAGAAAGCTTGGTTCTTAGACTTTCTTAACTCCAGCATCTGTATAGTAAAGCACCACACCTACCACATAAATTTCTACCCTCCCATACCCTGTACAATTACAATACACGCCTACTTCTAGGACATATTGGCTTCAAAAAACTTCCAAACGAACCCCATTGTGACTATTGTTTGGGAGGGGGAAATTTCCCCCTGTCCCCTCCTGGAGTTCTTGTGGCTGGACTAATAATAAAATGGACACAAGACACATTAACAGGAGAAAAATAAATTTTAATTCATATGCATGGAGGTCTGATAGAAATGAGACCTAAGAAGTGGCAAGTAAGCAGCTTTTACAGTTTTTAGACAAAGAAACAATAAATTTGTGAGGAATTGACTGGACAAGGGAATTTAGGCTTTGGGTGCTTAATTAGTAAGGAATCTCAACAGAGTTTGGGCTTGGGGTAGTAAAGAAGTAACACGCTTTGTTTATACAGGCTTCTCGGCCAAATTCCGGATCTCTGGTAGTGAGGGTGTCCTTCCACCTCCAGATGCACGGACAGCCCCTTTCACATGGGATATTTCTTTGATGCCTTCAGAGAGACAGAACGGAGGGTCAGAGTGTCCCTATTGCACTGGTCATTTCTTTTTTTTTTTCTTTTTTGCGGTACGCGGGCCTCTCACTGTTGTGGTCTCTCCCGTTGCGGAGCACAGGCTCTGGACGCGCAGGCTCAGCGGCCATGGCTCACGGGCCCAGCCGCTCCGCGGCATGTGGGATCTTCCCGGACCGGGGCACGAACCCGTGTCCCCTGCATCGGCAGGCGGACTCTCAACCACGGCGCCACCAGGGAAGCCCCTATTTCTTACGTAACTTTAATTCGAAGTAACCAATGGCATATTTTGGGGTGGCCCACCCTGAGGCCTAACACTAGCTTCCAAAAACAAATACAACTAGGCTATGCTACAAGCTTTTGTATATTAAAAATACAAGAGGAATTGTATTTTTTTCTTTTCTGCCAATTTGGGTTTTTCTTTCGATGATATGCATTTAGGTTTGAAGTAACTATCATTATTAGAGTAAAAATAAAAGGCCACCATGTTTTTGAGAGCGCCGAATCCTAACCACTAGACCACCAGGGAGCGTCCACCATGTTTTTGAGATGAAGATTTTGGTTAACCCACCATTTCTCTTCTCACCACACACACAACCATGCAAGCCTCAAAAGGGGAGTCAGAATTTCTTCTTTAAATACACGCTTGCTACACATGGAGTGAACACATTGTTAGGATTTTTTTTTTTTTTTTTTTTTTGCGGTACGCGGGGACAGTAGGTGTAGCCCGGCCCTGTTGCCAGCACTGCGGCCCGGCCCTGGCACCGGGGAATAAGCTTACCCTTACCAAGCAAGGCCTCCTTGCCTAACTTGCATTACTGTCCTTAAAATTGGGAGGAATTAGGTTTCTTAAGCACTTCCATTTTAGAAAGCTCCTCCTTATGTCCTTGTCTACTGCCTTTTTCAAATTACTTCCTTTCTTCCATGCTTATTGATAATCTTTATGGGGGCAAAGAGGCCATATCCTCTAAATGTCTTTGTACAGTTGAGGTATTCACCATACACCTGTTACAGAATCCTAGTTCCTAGTGAGAGATTGACATTCAGAAATGAATTAGACTTAATGTCCTTTTGTCTGCACTGGATTTTTTTTTTTTTTTTTTGAAAAAATTGTCAAGTTGAGAAATTCCAGCAATATGCTACATAAAGAAGAAAATATGAAGATAACTGCTTTTATCTTCAAATTTCCCAGGAGGAATTCAAGACTCATCATCACTCTTTATAGAACATAATAATTTTGTTTCTATTTGATGGAGTGACATTCAAACAGAGGAAGTACCACCACGGGAACAAAAATAGTAACGTCCACCTCTGCTCTATGTATTTTTCCCTCTTACTATTTGCAAAATGCTCATTTGGGAAATTAAGTTGGGTTTTATGTGTGTTACAAAATTAAACTGGCTATTTTCCAGTTCTCGTAGTTCTTTATCAGTTATGGAAGGAAGCATATCTATAAAGGTAAACTTAAAATCGGTAGGTAACTCCTAAGACAAATTATTGAATAATAAAACGCTCTCCAGACAATGCCTGGGGTAACATTTCTCTGAGGAATGTCTGTTGTTTTTATCAAAGTTATTACTGCATTTTAATAACAGCTACCATTTGTGGAGGCCAGTTACTAAAGTGCTTTGATGTAATCTCAAATGATATGTGATCTCGAATATTAGTTATAGTGGGAGTGAATAAACTAAAGAAAATATTATTTTAGTTGTTGTATTCTTTTCCTCTGAAGATTTTTGTTATATTCACGAAGAGTAAACATTTCTTTGTCCGTTGTTTCTACCATGATAAATTTAAATCTTTAATTCTTAAAAGGTATGGAAAGGGCCATCTCGGTGTGTTACAAATATTTTTATGATACTCATTGCCGCATTGATTTCTTTGGAATCATAATAATTTGTTATATAATCAATATTCGGGACTTAAAACAAGGAACTAACATAATTGTGAAATACAAGCAATTTTTTTAAGTAACAGAAGACATTTTTTAAAAATAAGTTAACCTAAAGTATTTGCGTGCATAGAGTCATTTTTTCCAGGGAATTCAATCATAATTTTGAAGTGCTAAGGGAGAACTACAAACATTTCATTGTCTTCTTCTGACCAACACTGTGGTACTTAAACAAAACTTTATCTTTCTCTTTGATGCCCTAATGATTAAAGCATTCACGATAAAGCAGTGACTGATTCCAGTTCTTTTTCTAAAGTAATTTTTCACGTTAAAAATATATACACACTTATGTGTGATACCCACGTATATAGTTATATAATCACATATCACATACGTATTTGTATAATGGTCGTTTGTCAAAACACCTGGATTGCAACCAGGTTTTATCCCAAATTAATGGTGTGTCTTTAGACAAAGCACTTGATCTTTTTAGTCCTTACTTTCTTTGTCTGTAAAACAAAATATTTTGACTAGCAGATCTGGAGCCCCCTTTTAGCTCTGAAAACCTATGACTTCATGCCATTAACAAGCACATATTACAGATATATGGGTAGAAAAATAACTTTTTTGGATCTTCAGAAAAATTTGATGGTGATAAACATTGTTTGTTTCCCCTCCATATTCGGGGGAAAAAAAGAAGAAAGAAATATTGTTGATAAAGTTTCCCACTATTAGTGTACATTTTTTCCCTGAAGCTAGTAGCAACTATATAATGATATTTAATTCATTCTTCTTAAAAGTTGTGGGTGTCTTAAAGCAAATCATTCTATATCTAATTACATTATTTAAAATTTTTATTACAAAATATATAGAGGAAGAGAACATGGATTCCTTTGGAGGCACAATATTCTATCATACAATTTCATACATAGGTCATATATTCTTCCCTTCTGTAGGCTAAAACTCCACACAAAAAGTGTAGTTGATAAATATCACCTCAATATCATCTTAAGGTAAATTTCCATTTCTTAGCTAATTTTTCAAGGTTAAAAAATTAAATCTAGTTATAAAGCTAAATATAGCTTTGCTACATTTAAGTGGAAATGAAAGGAAAACAGTTTATTTATTTTTGGTATGTCAGTTTGTTTTTAATAGTCTTTAAAAAGGATGTTTAGAGAACTGTTCAAAGCATAAGTTCAGAATCAAAAGCGGATATGGTTGAATAATATGCTCCTTAAAACTGCATCTGTTACCATATTCTTACTCTTATGCTCATAGGTAATTCACGTTTTAAAAGTATGTTATTCAGCAGGTAGAAAAATATATGAGACATATTCTCTACTAGACATTACATGCATTTTCAAAGGCAGTGAAGTCCATTACTCAAGCTTACACTGAATGGGGAAAGCAGAATTCAACACATAAGAAAATCCAAAAATATAAGAATCGAGAAGTATAATAGTAATATGTATAAATATATACATGTGTTATGCATATGTATAAAAATAACAATAATCCATCATAGCTACAAGTGCTAAAGATATTTTTTAATGTTTGAGATGAACAAATGGGCTTGATTTGTGATGTTTATAATTTATATAGTCCTATCCTAGTTCTCGTTCTTCAATCCCTCAACAAAACTGTTTTCAGTATCTTATGATATGCCAGATATTATTCTAGGCTCTAAGCTTTAAGAGGTGAAAAAAAATAATCACTGCCTTCCAGAGATCCCAGTGTAGCTGTGCAAATACATAACTGACTGCAATATAGTGTGATAAATTCTGTGTTAGAAATAAACTCAGAGACCAGTAGGAATAAAAATAGGAATATAAATACAAACTCAGCCTGTGGGGTGATCTGGGGAGATGGAGAGATAGACATTAGAGAGGGCTTTGTAGTTGAGAAGATACTTGAACTGAAGTTTGAAGAATTGGTGAAAGTTAAACCAGCAAACAGAGGGGATGGGCAAGTAAGAAGTGGGGGGAAACATGAAGGTGATAGAGAGTAATATTCAGAGACCTGCAGGTAGTTCAGTTTGATTGAAGTCCATGTGGAAATGTGTAGAGGATGCTACTGAAAAGGTTGGTTCACAAGGACATTGTTCGCACTTTTCCTGAAGGATCTGGAGAGCAACTAGATGATTTAAGCTGGGCGGTGACATCACTGGATGACCGTGACAGCAGTTGGTGGCAGAGAGACCATTGAGTAGAGAATTAGCTAGAGCTTGATGGATATAAAAGAACACATTTGAGAGATATTATGCTGTAAATTCAGTGGGAATGTGTGACCGATTCCCAACTGACCCAATGAATTTGAGACCAGTTGAATTTGAGAGTGTGAGAGACGGAAATACTGGAATGATTCTCAGGTTCCGGCTTGAGGGGTAGAGATGATGACACTGGTTTGTATCAGGTCCACCAGCTGTGAAGCACATTTGCCAAGGAAACCTGGGAGAGGTCCGCACTCTACATGGAGATTTAAGGTTACAAATGTACAAGCGTGTCAGCGATGGCAGAGGGTATGATTATGTTTGAAAGTGAAAAAAGGGAGATTAAGAAAAAGGTTTAGTCATTGTTTTCCCCGGCAGAAGCAGGTTCCAGTGGGCCATATGAGAAGCAATGAGAGAACAGGGAATGCGCCTTATTCTTGGAGGAGCGACCAGGACAGAGAAGGCAGCTAGAGAAGCTGTGACAAGGGTGAGGGAGTTCCAGTGAGGAAGAGTGAGCAATTTTGTCTTGTTGTTTTTGTTTTCAGTGTTGAGCCAAGAAAAATGAATTGTCAAATAAACAGGTATTTTTGTTATGTTATCGTTGTGTAAAAGACTTCCCAGAACTTAATGGAAAACTAAAAACTCACGGACTCTATGCTCATGGATTGAGTGGGTCAGCACCTCAGGAGAGCACGACAAGGATGGCTTGTCTCTGTCACATGGCATTTGGGGCATTAGCTGGGAAAACTCAGTGGGCTGGTGTGACTCAGTGCCTGGAGACTGGGTCAGCTAGGCTGGAGGATCCATTGCCAAACTGAGGGACATGAAAGGGAATAAATACCCTATGGCTAATGGCATTATTTCATTCTTTTTTACGGCTGAGTAGTATTCCACTGCATATATGTACCACATCTTCTTTATCCTTATATCTGTCTGTGAACATTTAGGTTGCTTCCATGTCTTGGTTATTGTAAATAGTGCTGCTATCACATTGGGATGCATGTATCTTTTGAAATTATGGTTTTCTCTGGTTATATGCCCAGGAGTGGGATTGCAGGATCATATGGTAGCTCTATTTTTGCAATGCAGATGGACCTAGAGATTATCACACTAAGTGAAGTAAGCCACCCAGAGAAAGACAAATATCATATGATATCACTTATATGTGGAATCTAAAAAAAAAAAAATGATACAACTGAACTTATTTACACAACAGAAATTGGCCCACAGACATAGAAAACAAATTTCCCAAAGGGGAAAGGGGGTTAGGGATAAATTAGGAGTTTGGGGTTAACACATGCATCCTACTGTATATAAAATAGACAAAACAGATAATCAACAAGGACCTACTATATAGCCCAGGGAATGACGCTCAATATTTTGTAATAACCTGTAAGGGAAAGTATTCTGAAAACGTATATATATATCTCTCTGAATCACTTTGCTGTATACCTGAAACTAACATAACATTGTAAATCAACTATACTTCAGTAAAAAAAAAATACCCTATGGCTTTTACTCCCTTCAGAAGGAAGGAGGAGTCCACTGAGTCTGAGGGTATGAGGTGGGAGGCTGGGGAGAGGGGTGGCTATTTGAAATATCTTCTAAGCGGAAAGGAATTGGGAGTCATCCAAGCCTGAGAATTTCTGAGTGACACTGAAGGCTCAACTGAGGTTTTGAATTTGTAGTTGCAATAACCTGCACAGTTGAGTAATTTCCACCAACATACTATACTAGCAGAGAGTGGCAGCTAAACAGTCTCTTAGGATGAGAAGGATCGGGTTATACCACAGACCATATTTGGCTATATAACCTCTTTCTAGATTTATATGTATCTGGGGAAAGAAAAGCAACAGCTAGACCTTAAATAAAGGGATGAATAAGGGATAGTTACCTAAGCAAAGTGATACCCGGCAACACTTCTCACCACCTCTGTGCCCATCTGTCATATTATTTAGGTGCACATAAGGAATCTTCCTCCTGTCTTTGGGAAATATTGTCCTATCTCAGGATGGGAAATAGCTTTACATCATGGGGCCAAGTCTGATCTGCTGATGTTGAGATGGGGTCTAATGTCAACCCTGAGATTTCAGGGCTGGGGTGGAGGTGGGTGGAGGTGGGCAGGATGTTTGCCATGGATGAAGGAAGGTCAGTGGTGGCAGTCATACTTGCCCTTCTCACCAGCTATGTCTACACCTAAGAAGGGAGTGATCATAATTATAGTCAAAAATAATAATAACAAAGTTCTTTCCATTATACCATGCAATAAATACATAACATTACACATTTGTTGAATGTCTAAAGGGTGTCAAACAGGATGAAATCTGCAGGAAAATGTTTGAATATTTACTAAGTAATTTTAAGATCCTGGTCGTATGGAATCTATTCTGACAGAGTTGTATAACCAAAGCTCTAAATTTGTAGCCTATGTAACCAAATGAGAACTTTCTTGAAGTGCATTCCCATTTTAAATCAAGAGCGAATCCATAAATAGCATTTGGTGTCTTCTACACAAGGAAGATAATTGAATTGTCTATATACTTGTATACTAACATTTAAACTAAATTAATTGTCACTTTTTTCTGCTAAGTTAATGCTCTCAAAAAGACAGTTGAATAAAGTGATTGTATTGACTATTTGATTGTACTAACCAATTTAGTCAAAGCTCTTTACCTACTGTATTTTATTGGTCCTAAGATGAGGGCTTTTAAAAACATTTTAATTCTCTAACTTTAAGATTCATTTACAATTGACTGTATGTCATTGCTTTGCTGGAAGGATTTTTTCTTTGTTGGTGGTCCATAAAATAACATTGCGGCTTACATTCTACGGCATCATAGATTCAAAGAAATGCCGTAGGTAAGTCACTGAAAGAAGGAAAAATTGGCACTTCATTAATTCTTAGAATAACATACTCCGTAGTAAGTTCTACCTTGATGGAATTTCCTCCTAATCAATATCAGCTACATTTTAGTTTTCACGTGTTAATGACTATCAGGGTCTTTCTGAATGATAATTTATGATAATTTTCATGAATCAAGGCCTAACAGCATTTCAGGAACTTTAACGCTTGCAGCAGAAATTCATCAGGAGACCAGTAAGTTAATTACAGCGGATAAATTCCAGCAGTAAATATAGTGATAAATAATTTTATCTAGCTAATTATTGAATCATGGAATTTAAAGGGCCAGACCATAAAGTTGTTCCATTCTTTATATGATAAAACTAAGATCTACAGAGATTTAAGGAGTAGATCCTATTCCTTTGTTTAAATGACAGAACAAACCTATTGCCCATCAGAACATGACAATAAGTCTTTAGTTTAATTCTCTGGCTGCTGTGAAATTTCAGAAGGAAATACACAAGATGCAAAAAAATTCTCTCTCTAGCAAAGGTGAGGTTCTATCTAGCTTGAATCCCAAATAGGAAAGTATGCAACTGACTGTTCACTTAAGAGTAGGAAAAAAAAAGATCTTTAACACACATATCCTTTTAAACACATCTTCTGAGGAATTCAGATTATTCTTTAACACATATTTTCTGAGCAACTCATGTTACTTTGTTTATTTCAAATCTTCCATTAGATTACATTATACGAGGATCTTATGTTGTATTTGGTTATTATACTATGCTTAAGTTTTCTAGTTTACACATTGGAAACAGTCTTTAGTAAATGATAGTCCTAGAGAATTGTATAAATTTGCTGTTTTTGTTCAGCATTTCAAAACTTCCCTTTATATCACAAAATTTGACATAGAAAAAAAGTCTCTGAGAGCAATGATCTTTCAAAGATTGGTATTTGTTATTAATGTCTCAGGAATACAGCTTTAGGGACTTCCCTGGTGGTACAGTGGTTAAGAATCCATCTGCCAATGCAGGGGACAGGAGTTCAATCGCTGGTCTGGGAAGATCCCACATGCCGCGGAGCAACTAAGCTCGTGCACCACAACTACTGAGCCTGCGCTCTAGAGTCTGCAAGCCACAACTACTGAGCCTGTGTGCCACAGCTACTGAAGCCCATGCGCCTAGAGCCCGTGCTCCTCAACAAGAGAAGCCACCACAATGAGAAGCCCGCGCACCACAAGGAAAAGTAGCCCCCGCTCGCCGCAATTAGAGAAAGCCCACGCACAGCAACAAAGACCCAACGCAGCCAAAAATAAATAAGTAAATTTAAAAAAAAAAAAAAGAATACAGCCTTGTGAATTGGACTTGGGGGTACTTTATAAAAATAAATAAAATACAATGGCCACAGTAATTCAGGTATTCTTGCAGACATGCTTTTATTAGTATTTTTGGCAAACACAGAAAGTGTCTTTTAATGAGTCCAAATTATATTCTTAAGTCCAAAATATTTGCTGATATAGCAAAAACGTTTACCTAAAAATGTATTCTTTTCAGAGAATTAAATTATTTCATTTGTAATTCTTGCAGCAGACTAAAAAGAGCCAATTAGATGATGAAGACCTTGGGGTAAATTGCTTCTATGAACAGAATGTGACTTAAGGGATAAACAGAGACTGAATAGAAACCTAAATGAGTTATTGCTCTTTAAATAACTGAAATTCCTAAATTATGTTTTATATTTTCATCCTTGGTTTAAAAAAGAAAAAGAAAAAGAAAGAAAATATATGTGCCATTTTACTATTCCTTAATCACTAGTGGGCTTTTAAAAAATATATGCTCATATATATTGTTAGAGTGCATTTATTACCTGATTGTGATATATCGATTCTTGGTCATAATCCCTTTCCAACTTTATAAAAATATACGTAATGACAATTATTTTAGAAACCTTTCTCGGCGGGGGGGGGGGAAACAGAGATTGTGTACATCGTAATTTATATAAATGAATGAGTTAGAGTTTCTACTGAGCTTTAAATAGTATTTATTCAGTCTAATAACTAGAAAAATAAAACATTTTTCAACGAAGTTCAAGTAATTCCACTTGTTTTAGAATTTTGTTCTGCTTTTAGTTTGAAGACAGATTGTGATCATGGTTATTATGTAATGAAACTTGTGTGCATCTCGTAGGCAGTGTCCTGTATCTTTATTAGGAAGACTCTTTATTACTTGAAAGTTTGATTTGGAAGAAGTTGTATTCATCTACATCAGTAATCACTCTGTGTGCGCGTGTGTGTGTGTGTTACACAACTTTGGCTTTTCGAAGTAGAGTAGAAGTATGTAAAACACCTGAGGTCAGTGTATCAGCAATTAGCTTGAACCATCAGGCACCAGGATGGCTTTGCACCGTCAACGTGCTCTGTGTACATTCTGTTCTTTTATTCCTTCATATTGTTCTGTACGGTAGTAGATTAAGTACCGAGGAAATGGCACTGACTCTTCCTGACCCGCAAGAAAATGTTCCTCTCCTCGTGCTTCCCTGAAAGGAGCAGCTCGGTGCCGGGAACAAATCTGCCTCAACGCATTTTTCTAGCGGAGAGAAGGAAGGACTTAAAAAAAAAAAGCCCCTTCCATCTTATCGGAGATTCGCTACTTTTGCTCCTTTAAGGTCTTCTCTTTGTTCACTGCTAAAAAGAAAAAACTTCTGGCTCCGGCGTGAGAAACCGCCGGACGTCACAGGAGAGGCTAGGCACGCACGAGCGGCGCAGTCGCGGTGGGCTTCGCGTCCCCTTCCCCGGAGCTGGGTTTCGCGCCGCTGCCCGCACCGCCGACTCAGCCTCCGCCGCGAGGTGGCACCGACAGCCAGCGACGGCGCGCGGGCGCGACCTCAGTCCGGCGCAGCGCCTCCCTCCCGGCCCCGCCGAGCGCAGAGCGCGCACCCCCGCCCCGGGCGCGCGGTCCGACAGCGCGCGCGGCTCCCGCGCTGCCCCCCGAATTCCCGGGGAGGGGTGCGGGGGTCTGCGGCGCCGCCCGGGGGCTGTCACGTGGCCGGGACGAGGTGGAGCTCCGCTTCAAGGGCGGCTCTTCCCCTCCCCACCAACCTTTAGGCTTTGAGCCGGAGAAACACCCGCGAGCTTTTCCTTCCCGCTCCGCTCCCTTCCACGACCGCCCTTCCCGCTTTAATCATCGGGCTAAAAGACGGATCCGGCAGAGAGGGTAAGTTCCAAGAGTACACCTTTGAAAGGACTGACTTTAGAGGAATCTGTCACCGATGGGGTGAAGGATGAGAGAGGAAGAAAGGGCACGCGAGTCCCGAAACGAGCTCTGGGGAGCGGCGGGGGCGCAGGCAGCCTTCGGTTCGGTCCCCGCGCGGGCGGGTCGCGAGGTTCTCCAAACCACCGGCCACCCGGGACCGCCTGCGGTGCGGGGCCGACGCCTCTCTACGGGGGTTCCCTACGGGGTCCGAGTCCCCCTCCTCTGGCTCTGGTGAGACGTCGTCCTCCCTCCTTCGCTACCTTTGGCATCTTTCCCGAGCCTCTGCGGCGCGGCCGCGCTGAGCTTTTGCGGAGGAACGCGCGGCTGGGACAAGGGGAGGAGGGCTCGCGGGTCGGCCTTCGCCCTGCGCGCCGCACTTGTGCGCGGGGAGCGGCCCGGGGCCCCGGTGGGCGCCCCGCGCGCGGGCTGCGTCGAGCCCTGCCCCCCGGTGCTGGCCTCTCCAGCCTGGCTCTGCGTCCCCAGGAGACATCGTACTGTCCCCTACTTCCGAGTTTCCATCGTCCAGCTCTTCAGCTCCTTTACACCGGTGGTGGTGGAGCGCGGCTGGGTAGGAGATTGCGGATGGACTGGAGAGGGAAGTGGCCTAAGAGTGGCCCGTTGGTCTCCAGGTAGATTGGAGAGAGGCGAATGTTCTAAGGACTGATGTTGGGCCAGAGTCAACTAAGTTTGGGCTATGCTTGTTTGGTTCTGGTTGTTGTGGATGTTTTCTGCTTTGCCAGCCTCATCATTATGGGTAGAGACATCTGACAAATGGGTGGCAAATGTGTGTGTATGGAGGGGGCGAGGAGGGAGGGAGTATTAGGAATGAGGACAGTTTGGGGCAATTCATCTAGTTACACGATATGAAAAAGGTGGGCGCATAAGCGTGCTGACAGGAATTTTGATTTAACACATCCCATTTCCTGAGTTTGGTAACTCAGGAAAAACCTAGAGGAGGGGAGGGGAGAGTGAGGAAGTGTGTCTTGACATTCCTTTTTTTTTTAAAAAAGAGTTCTCAGATTTGCCGTGCCCACCAGGACCCTATGGGAAAGCATAACTTGTCGGGTGGCACACAGGCGGGGGCCGGGGAGCACGGAACTCGCCTGGCTCTGCCTGAAGGGGAGTCCCAGCAACAGCGGCTGTCAGTCCCTGGCCTGCAGGCTGCTTCCCCGGTGAGAGCAGAAAGCTGTCGGCCGGGTTCCTCACCCATGACCAAAGACTGAGCGCTTTTCGGTGGGTGACTACTGCTTTATTAGTCTTTCCTTATTGTTTTAAGGCAGCTGTCAGTTGAGCAAGCCCTCCTGGAAGGGAAAGGAATAGAGAATTATGTAACTCATGTGAATAAACTAGCAGTAACTTTGGGAGGATGCATGTAGCAAGGCCGATTTCTTTTCCAAAAACAAGGGAGTTAAGCAGCCAGTTCTGAGTATATGACAAAATTTATCTGCAGCAGGTTATGACCAGAGAGCTGTATTCTCAGGCAGTAACAGCTCTAAGAACAGCAGGCAGTAAAGGCCAGCATTCAAATTGGAATGGAGAAGCAAATTTCCCTTTGGAAGGGGGCTAATTTGCCAACTGGATGTATGTAGTGCCTCTGTTTTGTCTTTCATTTTTGCAGTGCCTGTAGTTGCATACCTTACTTTAGGCATATATACTGGAATAGTAAATATCAAATCATTTTCCTTGTCAAAGATGATGTATGTAAATTCTTTCTCAATATTATTTTCTGACAATTATTCATCCTTGAGATTATACTAAGGTAGGCTGAAAATACACATTTTATCCAATGCAGAACTGTTTTACCCAACTGGAATGACATGCACTTAGCAAAGGAGTCTGATTTCAAATACATTAAAAAAATGTGAAGTTTGCATTTTCTGTATAGCTAAGTTAACTTCTACTTAGTAAGAAAACTGCTATTTCTCACAGGATATGTCTAGCAAATATAATTTCAAAGGGATCAGAGTAGAGTTTCAGTATATTTAACCTAAATTCATCTGCAAGAAAACTCTGTAGCCCATACATTGTAATAATTTAATAAGTGTTTGCATTAAGTCCCATATGCAGTGAATTTTGTCAAAGTCAGTTGGTAGATATAAACTTTCTTTCTTCCTTCTCACTGCAAACACCTTGGTCTGTGCCTCCATTATCTCTCACCTGGATTATTCCACTAGCCTCTAAATGAATCTCCCTACTTCTCTCTCCTGTCTTAAGTCCTTGCAAACGAAAGCTAGAGCAATAATTTTAAAACAAGTCATAGAACTTCATGCCTTTACCAAAGACTCTCCAGGGAGTCCTCATCTTTCTCAGAGAAAAAGTCGAAGACTGTCCCACGGAGTAAGGCCCTGCAGTGTCTGTTTCTCCCCTGTTTACCCTTCCTGATACTTCCCTATAGTCTCTCCCTCATTTATTTCGCTTCTCATCTGTTCAGCACACCAAGCACACTCCAGTCGTAAAGATTGCATGTTTGCTATTTCCACAGGGGATGCATCCCTGAGGCATCTGCCTGGCTTCCTTCCTCACTGTCGGGTCTTAACTCACGCGCCATCTTCTCTGGCAGTCAGAGGCCTTCCCGCCCTGCTTCCCAACTCATGCAGAGTAAAACCCAAGGGTTTAATAATCTCCTCGTGATTACATTACAATTACCTCTCTAAAGGCATCTCTAAACATACTCCCACTCTCTCATTCCACTCCAGCCACACTACCCTTCTTTCTGTTCCTTAAGCATGTTTGCCTCCCTCACCCTCCTTCAAATGCCATTTTTATTAGCAATGCTTTCCCTTATCACCCTAATTAAAAGAGCAAATTCCCTCATCCCAGTCCCCTTCCTTGCTTTATTTTTCTCCATGGCACTTACTACCGTCTTGTGTCCTGTCTCTTTTACTGATTTCTTTTTTCTTGTCTGCTTCTGCACACAAGACTAGAAACTCAATGGGAACCTCACTATTGTCTCCACTAAAACCCTGCCTGACACAAAATAGTGTTCAATAAATATTTATTGGATGAATGAATTCTCTTTCAGAAACAATTCCTTTTTTTTTTTTTGCACAAAGTGGAACATTCCCCTCCCCACACACCATGTACCTGACCTAGTAAAATGGCTCTTATAATTAACATCCATTTGGTATGTCAAAGGACTATGATAGTGTGGACAAGAATGTCCCCTGCCGCCTGCCGTATCAGTAAACAAAGGATGTTGTGGGCATCAAGCCATCAGCCCCTGCAGTCACCCTGGACGGTGCACCTGAGGGGATTCTGGATAGGAGAGAACAGGATACTGGCTCCAGATAATATTTCAGTGGAGCCCAGACTCTTGTATCTTCCCATACATAGAAAAGTGCTAAATTCATTAACTTGAGATGTCTTGTTTGCTTTAATTAACAGCAATCTTTTGACGTTCCAGCTACCTGTCTTTTCTTGCAAAAACTCCTGTATATCTTGGCTGCGCCCTGACCTCTTCTGAGCCGTCCCTCAGAGCATCTGAGAGGCTGCCTCCCGGGCTTGAGGTCCTCAGCGAGTCCGCCGAATAAAACATAACTCTCAACTTTTAGATTGTGAATTTTTTTCAGTTGACAATAGAATTCAGCTATTGATGTTAATATCAATCACACAAGAACCTGTTATTCCATCTGTGCACCTACTGTGTCATCAACACATTTTTATTCTAATATTCGCAAAGTAGTATGAAATATATGTAGTACCTACCTTCAAGAGGCAATATTACAGTTGTGAAGAACCAATTAAGGATCCAAGGGACTAAATGGTGCTTTGAAAGATGGGTAGAATTTGGATGCGTGATGAGGCGTTGCAGAGGCGAAGATGCAGAAGCTAGAACGGGCCAGGGCACTTGGTGACTGTGAAGGGACCTGCCCGCCTGGTACAGAACATGCCCTGTGGGGTTGTTAGACCGGGAGTGTAAGGCAGAGTAGCGGTCTTCAAGTGTCAGGTCCAGGAGGCTCAGTGGTCCCTACCTTGTGTGTCTCACCTGGCACTGTGTGCAGACGGGGAGCCGTGGGTAGGGAGTTAGAGGATGCATGTTCCTGTCATCCTAGTTCTACTAATGAAGAAAAACTCAGATACCTGCGCAGTGACGTTAAATATCTTGCCAGCAGCCTGATTAGGACGTATGATGCGAAATTTTCTTGAATTCTTTAGTGCGAAATTTCCAACGAATTTTTAGATTAGCGCTTGCTTGCTCCAGGTTTGTTCTCAGACACTGAGAGACACAGATATTCTCTTTGGTATTCTTGAGAGAAAAGTGTGTTACGAGAGAGGTTCAGGAGTCTTTCCAGGCTGTTGACAAGAAGAGGGGAGAACGTTTCTATAACGTTCACACTTGATACCTTTCATAGTCCAGATGCTTTCATTCTCACTAAGTGGTAGCAACCTTTCTTTTTATTCTTCAGTTTTATAAGTTGTAGTTTTATAATAAAAACACCCCATATTCTAGAAAGCAGAAGTACCCAAGGAAAGGTTCAATAGTGGCATCAGTTAAAAGGCAAAAGCATATTTTGTTCATTAAAGTTCTTGTCTCCTTTTCAGTGGAAGTAATTCTGCATGATTTTCTTTATCGTTCTCACAGAAGAAATGCAATTCTGTTTCTTAACGCAGGCACAATGGCTTCTTAATTAACATAAGAAACCAATCTCATATATTTACTTAATAACGTAAGGGAAATCAGAGTGATTTTTTTTTTTAAAGGAGCTTTTAAGCTCTACAGGACTGTTGTCTGTGATTTATTTTGTTGGTAAGAAAAGAGTATTCCTATCACAAAATGCTGTGAAAGATCAAAAGTACGACTAAAATTTAGATCCCTGGATTGTATCTGTATACAGTCTAGTGGGGAGGGAGGATATTTCCATGAAGAAAACCTTAGAAATCCTTTGAAAGCTTCTGATATGTTAATAATATTATAGAATCTTAAAGTCAGAAAGAGCTTCAGAGTTACCCAGTTGAATCTCCTACACAATGTGAGAACTTCCCCAAGCCTTTTGAGTAGTACTTACAAACTTGCTTGTGGAGAACTTGCTGGTTTACAGGCAGTTCATTCCATTTGATTAAACTTTTGTTCCTCATAATGACGTGAAATATTTTTAATGTAAACCACTTCCCTTGGTCCTACTTCTAACTTGAGAGGACACAGGATTCTGAGTCACAAGCCAGGGACCACATGCTACCCATTCCCATGTGAGAAGATGTTTGTACCCTTCCTAGTGAGTCTTTTCTGGATTAAACATCTTCTTTTCCTTCAGCAGTCCTTCACAGGTCAAAGTTTCTTGATGTTTCACTGTATCGATCATCTCCTTAAAGAGCACTTCAGTGTTGGTGGGGCTATTACAACAACTTGATAAATTCTTTCTTTTTTATAGTAAGAGGAAGAATTAGGTAAATTTTTTTTTGTTTTCCTTTGTTGGTGTCATATCTTTTTCATATGTTTTAATCTGTCCTTTTTTTTTATACCTTCATATTCCTACAGTGTTTAGGAATGTGCTGATGGTCATTTACGTACCTTACTAATGTACAGACCACTGCATTTTACTGAAACTCAATGTGAAAGCACATCAAGTTAAAAGTATTACTAAAGTTTTTTTTCAAATTGTTTGCACTGTTTCTACTATTTAAAAGAAGATGTATATATAGAATACATTTTGTTTATTTCAGTGTCTTCCCTTTAAACAGTACTATGAATCAGATTTCATTTTGACTGCCGTCAGTAAAATTAGTAATGCAATTGGTCATTTTCTCTTTACAGGTTGTTCAGTTCAAGGGAATGAAGAATTCAGAATAATTTTGAGAAATGGATTCCAATATGGAGAATAAAAATAAGTTGAGACTTTGACCTGCTTTGAGGAAACATATTGTCCATTTGTCTAAAGTCACCTGTAATAGCCAAACCAGTCAAAATGAATTCAACGTTATTTTCCCAGGTAGAAAATCGTTCAATCTATTATAATTTTTCAGAGAAGAATTCCCAGTTTTTGGCTTTCGAAAATGACGATTGTCATCTGCCGTTGGCCATGATATTCACGTTAGCTCTTGCTTATGGAGCTGTGATCATTCTTGGGGTCTCTGGAAACCTGGCCTTGATCATCATCATCTTGAAACAAAAGGAGTTGAGAAATGTCACCAACATCCTGATTGTGAACCTTTCCTTCTCAGACTTGCTTGTTGCTATCATGTGTCTCCCCTTCACGTTTGTCTACACGTTGATGGACCACTGGGTTTTTGGTGAGGCAATGTGCAAGTTGAACCCTTTTGTGCAGTGTGTTTCCATCACTGTGTCTATCTTCTCTCTGGTCCTCATTGCCGTGGAACGGCATCAGCTGATCATCAATCCACGGGGCTGGAGACCAAGTAATAGACATGCTTACATAGGCATTGCTGTCATCTGGGTCCTTGCTGTGGCTTCTTCTCTGCCCTTCCTGATCTACCAAGTATTGACGGATGAACCGTTCCAAAATGTGACCCTTGATGCGTTCAAGGACAAGTACGTCTGCTTTGATAAATTTCCATCAGACTCTCACCGGTTGTCTTACACCACTCTTCTCTTGGTGCTGCAGTATTTTGGCCCACTCTGTTTTATATTTATTTGCTACTTCAAGGTAAGAAAACTGCCCCCCCCACCATTTCCATTTTTACCTTCTTTCTCCAAGAGTCCTCATTCAATGAGTGATTCTATTTGAACTCTTTATTTTTTTTCCTCCTGTAGATATATATACGCTTAAAAAGAAGAAACAACATGATGGACAAGATGAGAGACAGTAAGTACAGGTCCAGTGAAACCAAAAGAATCAACATCATGCTGCTGTCCATCGTGGTGGCGTTTGCGGTCTGCTGGCTGCCACTCACCATCTTCAACACCGTGTTCGACTGGAATCATCAGATCATTGCTACGTGCAACCATAATCTGTTATTCCTGCTCTGCCACCTCACAGCCATGATCTCCACCTGTGTCAACCCCATATTTTATGGCTTCCTGAACAAAAACTTCCAGAGAGACCTGCAGTTCTTCTTTAACTTTTGTGATTTCCGGTCTCAGGATGACGACTACGAGACCATCGCCATGTCCACCATTCACACGGATGTTTCTAAGACGTCTCTGAAGCAACCAAGCCCAGTCACGCTTAAAAAGATCCACAGTGATGATAATGAAAAAATCTGAACCTGCCGTAGCATTTGGTCCCAGGTGACATCTGCTTAAAACCAAGCACAACCCGCAAAGACTTTAATTCCCTGTTCTCCCAAGGAATAGGGTTGAAATCATTGAAGAAAGATCAAGATTTTCTTGTCTTGCTTTTTACTGCTTTTGTAGTAGCTGTCATAATTATATTTGGAACAAAACGTATGGGCTTTGGAATCTTCTGGCGATAGTTTTGACCAGACATCTTTGAAGTGCTTTTTTGTAAACTTATGCATAGAATAGAAAGGCTTTTATATTGTATTTATGAGAAGGAAATTTCTTTAAAGTATTACTGTTCACTGACTTTAGAAGCACTACACCTGATGCTCTCGCTTGATTGGGCCATCCTTGTTCGATGAGATCGTCAGTAGATTGGGCAGTCCTGTGTAAGGTTAGGCATCAAGCTTCAGCCTGTTACGGAGGTGATGGCATGCAAAAGCAGCATTCAGGGTGTGAGCTAAAAGAGAGTCTGTGTCCTGTATGCCTAGTCTGAAGTCATTCAAAAGTGATTTGCACTCTTTTGAAATTTTAAGACAGGATTTCATTTGCTCCTAATTGATTATCACGTAAGATAAAAAATACATTTAAAAATACTTCTCAGCTGTGAATATCTTGGGGAATTGGGCCACCCACAAGGATTAAGTGGGACAGCAGTTCCCTAACTTTAAAACTATTTTGGTACCTGACAACCAAATGATTTCAGAGCAGTTAGTTTAACAAGTAAATTAGTATTGCTGCATATGGTTGGATTATATTTATTTGAATTGATGGTCAAGAGGCTTTCCATTCTTCACAGACTTTTCAGTGTTTGTCAAGCTTCCTAGCATAAATACACACGTAATTCAAAGGCATTTATTTCCAGCTTACAATATATATAACCACAAAGTGTATTTTCTATACATCAGTGCCTATATACTAACTCATTTTTGACTTTCAATGTCCATCTCTCAAAGGACACCAAGGTACAGTGTTGAAAGAATGTCCACCCTGGGTAGCAGGGGTAAATACAGGAAAACTGAGGACACCTCACTTAGCTCATCTTAACTTGTGTGAACTGTGTGCCTGTGGAATCTTACCAATCATGCACTATGTACTGAGGGGTTGTGTCATGTTAATACACTTCATTTCATGTACCCTGTAATCATGATTGAGCCTCAGAATCATTGGGAGGGAAGATATTTTAAAGAACAAGACACATCTTTGATGTATGATACAGACATAGTATTAAATGTGTTTGATTTTAGAAGGGCAGACATTTTCTTTATTAAAATTGTTTCTGCTTTTTCTGAATAGTCTCTTTTGTGACTCTCTTTAGCTTCTTTTTTTTTTTTTTTTCCTTTTTTAGCCCCTTGTCTTCCCTCACATGAAGTTCTGCAGCATCCTCTGTCTGCTTGCTGATGAAGCATTTTCTACCCTGTGGTATAACCCTTGATGGTCCAGCCTCTCTCCCTGGCTTCCTGAAGCTTCATGAAGGCAGAGACTGTTTTACATGATTCTGTGTCCCAGTGCATTTAGCAAAGTGCCAAGTACCTAGAAGGTTTTTTTTTTTTAATTGTTTTTTAAACAATTGAATGAATAAATAATGACACAAATCCTTCCCTCTCATTATTGATCGTACTGACTTTACATTCTGAAATTTTCTTGGACTCCTCCTCCTAGGTTCATCTTTAGCAAGGAGGTGTTTTCTCTTTTATTATGTCACTTTCTAAACTAAGCAAAATGACATTTTAGATTTTAGAAACTTGCATGATTTGTCTTGTAAGACAAGTATTAGTCTTTTGCATTGAATGTTAATATGAGTTCAAATTATAGCCTAAGAATGACTTTTAGTTAACAAAGGAAAAAAATTCTAAAACCAACCTTTAATGTGTATTGGAAAATATCATCATCTTTCCTTACCAAAACCTGGAATTTGAAACTACCTGGTGTTTTCTGCTTTGGGGGATGAATGGGAGATTTTGTCTTTCTCTACTTAGGTGCTATGGAAACAAACTGCTGCTTGAGAACAGCCTGAAAATGCAGGTGCATTCTTGATAGCACATTTGCTGAGATACCATTTCTAAAATCTTCATTTAGCCATGTAGGCTGCTGATTCCTTACCTTTTCATAAATAATGACCTGAATACCAAATTCTCTTTTATCCAAAGACGTCGATGAACTAGTGGTAAAGTCTAGGGTCGACCACAGATCCACTGTGATTCAAGAAGAAATAAACATGCATGTTAAATACAAACAAACCAGGACTTCCCCGGTGGCGCAGTGGTTAAGAATCCACCTACCAATGCAGGGAACACGGGTTCGATCCCTGGTCAGGGAAGATCCCACACGGCGCAGAGCAGCTAAGCCCCTGCACAACTACCGAGCCTGCGCTCTAGAGCCCACGAGCCACAACTACTGAGCCCGCGTGCCTAGAACCCGTGCTCCACAACAAGAGAAGCCACCGCAATGAGAAGCTGCAAGGAAGAGTAGCCCCCACTCACCGCAACTAGAGAAAGCCCGCGCGCAGCAATGAAGACCCAACGCAGCCAAAAACAAATAAATTTATTTAAAAAATAAATAAATACAAACAAACCATTGGGTTTTCTTTAGAATAAAAATCAATTGTTGGCTTAGTACAAGAGCATAATTATAATGTAGCTTATACAAATTTAGAAGAAAATAATAGCCAGCATTTTAAAACACTTACCTGTGCAAGTACTATGTCAAGGGCTTAAGTACCTGGGAGGATGCATGACTGATGTGACCACATTACAGAAGAGACAACCGAAGCTCAAGTTGAAAAATTTCAGCCCCTCCCTGCGTAGCAGGTGCAGCAGGAACAAAACCAAGGTCTGGCCAGTGACACCAAGCCCATCAGTGTGCTGAACCTATGATAGAGTTTTAGGAGATCATTTCTCTTTCTTTCCTTACAAGGGACATTATTAGGACGTAATACCATTCACCTTCTTTCTGATTTCAGCTTCAGAAAAGACTGAAGTGGAAGAGTGGAGGGAAAATGGCCATGATGATTACAAGAATTCCCTTTTCAGATAATTCCACTTAAAATAGTATTTGATTATTCATACCACCTTTATTTCTTTACTGTTAACTGGATATTCTCATCCACAAATTTCCAAGGATATATACATGCACATTATAATATATCTTCAAAATTTGACAGCCAAGTAAATATGCATTTTGACAAAGTATTCCTCCGCAACAGTGAAAGTGGTGGAAAGAGGCCAAATTAAGCTGGAGTTCCAGGGATAACTCTAGCCTTGTTCAGAGAGTTCCTGGGCACTACTAGGTCTTTCCTCACAGCTGGGATTGCTTTCTCAGCAATCAGGGATTCTTCTGGAATGTAGTTTCTCAGTGAGCATGAATTCTTTCATAGTCTCCCTACTTTCTTTGTCTACTCATCCCTGTGGGCCATCAAACAACATGTCAGACTTAATAGTTGGAGCCTATGAGTAGGAGAGCATAGCTTTCTAGGGCAAATGAGTAAGATTTCTCAAATTTCTTTCATTTAATGATTTCTTTATTAATATATTTGTGTGTGTGTACATGCAACACATTGTAGATGTGAATA
>NW_006788282.1:168977-193225 GCF_000442215.2 Lipotes vexillifer | reverse complement strand
TATATATATATATATTTTGTTGTTGTTGTTGTTGTTTGTTTGTTTGCGGTATGCGGGCCTCTCACTGTTGTGGCCTCTCCCGTTGCAGTGCCCAGACTCCGGACGCACAGGCTCAGCGGCCATGATTCACGGACCTAGCCGCTCCGCGGCATGAGGGATCTTCCCGGACCGGGGCACAAACCCGTGTCCCCTGCATCGGTAGGCGGACTCTCAACCACTGCGCCACCAGGGAAGTCCTCATATACATTTTTAAACATGCAATTCGGGCTTCCCTGGTGGCGCAGTGCTTGAGAGTCTGCCTGCCGATGCAGGAGACGCGGGTTCGTGCCCCGTTTCGGGAGGATCCCACATGCCGCGGAGCGGCCGGGCCCGTGAGCCATGGCCACTGAGCCTGCGCGTCCGGAGCCTGTGCTCCGCAAATGGGAGAGGCCACAACAGTGGGAGGCCCGCATAAGGCAAGGAAAAAAAAAAAAACAAAAAAACAAAAAAACATGCAATTCTACAATGGGCTTATTTTCACTGCTATTATTTCCAATCAAAATTATCACATACTTTGGGCTTCCCTGGTGGCACAGTGGTTGAGAATCCGCCTGCCGACACAGGGACCACAGCAGTGAGAGGCCCGTGTACCGCAAAAAACAAAAAAACAAATAACAACAACAAAAAAACCATACTGAAGCAAAGTTTTTTTGATGGAATTACACAACTGCCCCTTCACTTAGCAGCATTACATTATGAACTCTGGATTTTGTCATAGTTTTAAAACAACAAGTATATTTTATTACAGGACTACTTTTGTCAAAAGCAGCCTTGCTTAAGGTTCTGTTTGCTTTGGCATCAGGAATGAAAACTGTGAGGGTCATCTGGATTTCTGGCCAATCTTTTCCTTTACTGTTTTATTGAGATATAATTGACATACCATAAAATTCATTATTTATTTATTTATTTATTTTTGTGGTACGTGGGCCTCTCACTGTTGTGGCCTCTCCCATTGCGGAGCACAGGCTCCGGACGCGCAGGCTCAGCGGCCATGGCTCATGGGCCCAGCCGCTCCGCGGCATGTGGGATCTTCCCGGACCGGGGCACGAACCCGTGTCCCCCGCATCGGCAGGCGGACTCTCAACCACTGCGCCACCAGGGAAGCCCAAAATTCACTTTTTAGAAGTGTTTTCAACTAACGCTGGCGCCAAATTGGAGACACAAGCAGATACAGAGACTCACAACTTACTGGAGCAGAAGCTTCCACGGGAATAAGTGCTGGCGCAGAAAACCTTGAATTCTGATAAGTGAAGTGGCAGAGGCTTAGAGTGGACAAATGGGAGAGTTAAAAACTCCAAGGGAACCAGTCATGGGTGAGGGGCAGGGCACACTTTGTGTTTTTTACCTTCAGGAACTTGACCGCATTTCCACCGTGAATATTGGAAAAAAATCCTCTTGTGCTTCTGGCAGGAGGAGGGGAAAAGGAGCCATTTTAAAATATGCCAGAACATTCTGTGCTTCATAACAAGGCTTGCTCTTGAGGGGAATTATTTTATCAGAGCCTAACCTGCTGGATTTTTATCAGAGTCTAACTGGCCTGGGGGAAGGAAAACACCCAACTGCAGCTACCTCTAGCCTTCCATATTAGAGAAGGGAAATACCCAACTCTAGCCAAATGTAAGCACCCTACCCCTCCCAAGGGGGGAGAACAAACTGAGAAACACTTGTAAAGTTCACAGTTCAGAGACTCACTCAAAGACTGAGACCTAACCTTAGGACTGTAGAATACCTCCTCTCCACCCACACTTTACCACTGCGTCCCTAAAGACCTATTTAACACAGTTCCTTTTACCCGTCACCTCCAGCTATTAAGCACAGCCAAAATAAATAAATAAATATTGTTTTTTAAAAACATAATACAGTTTGCTTATTTTGCCTATGGTCCATATAATCCATATGACTGGTTGAAAAGTGAGTAGTAAAAGCAATCAAGCAAAATATTGTGCTTTTCCCAAATAACAAAGGGGGAAAAAAAAAAGGTGTGACTGACTTATTTTTCTTGTTTTTGTTTTTATTTCTAAACTATATTTTACAGGTTGTTGTGGTCCCCACTCCTTTATGTATGTATATATGTATTCATCCTGAGCCTTAATATTTTATGGCTTTTAAAAAAATTAATGAAATGAGTGAGCATCCATATCAAACATTTTCTCTAGTTCCATCAGTTTTGTTTTCTCTCTTACTTCCTTTTGGAAGACTATTTTGAAGACTGCTGTATCTATCCTTTGCATGTGTTCCCCCTAGGTAATATCAGATAAACTTTAATGATAATAGCTGCCAGGTATGGAACACTTATCTGTTGGGTGCTTATTATAATTCATCTCTAATTCCCACTCAGGTTTGTATTATTGTTCCCATTAAGGCTCATAGAGGTTCTATGACTTAATCAAGGCCATGAGGTAGCAAGTGGTAAATTCTGATTCAGATATGTCCAGCTTCAAAGCACATGAACTCTGTTCTATAACATAACACACTGCCCTTTATGGGCATAGAGTTTATCCAAAGGCCTAACAGAGGGCAGGGGACAACCATAGAAATATGGCTCAGGAAACGTTCCAGGTAACCTTCTGCTGTTGCCATTATCCATTGATAATGGATAACAGCATCACCTGTTATATGCACAGTTTTGATAATTAGGCATGAAAATTACATCAAAATCTTGTATAGTGTTGAATTGTTTTATTAGCACCAAAGCAACTTAGATTCTATAGACACATGGGATATGCATAAAATTTAATCTTTGCTTTCAAGGGGTAATTTTAAATGAAATTTAATTTAATTGAAAGAAAAGACAGGCAATACTTTCTGTGCACCGATCTCTCTGGGCCTCAGTGCTCTCATGTGCAAAATGAGGAGATTAGACTAAATAATATCTAAGATAGATATAAGTGCCAAAATTATGTGATCCCATTTAATTAAATCTAGGAATGAGTTAATAGAAAGGGGAGACCTAGTTAGGGACTGCTTGCTATACAATATTCTACTGATAACAAATCCTGTAAGAGGAGGTATCCTGTAAAATAGAGACATGGTTTAGCAAAGTAAGAGAGACGGCTGTGCCGTACATGAGCAGACTGGGGAAGATGCCAACATAAGGCTGAGGTAGACTGCAGGAGGGTGTGGGGGAGCTGATGAGGAAAACGCACCTAGTTTTCAAAATAGACAATATTTTTAAAGGTCATATAAAGGATATTTCGCAACTTGGAAGAGAAAAAAAATATTTAGAAATATATTTGGGTATGAATGAGGTTGTGGAGAGGAAAGCAAATGGACCAAACTAACAGACTATACACAAAATGGAATTCAGAATTGATGTGGGTTATACTAAGCATAGGGTCACAGAGGCCAGGGCTTGTGGTATGGCTCAGGGAAATCGAGAACACCTGCAGTGAGTATTAAAAGGAAGACTGTGATCTGTCTTCCAATCAAAGGCTTGGAATTGGAAAACATTCAGTTAGAAAGTACTAATGCAAAATGACAACAAATAACAAATGCAATAAAACCGTCTCATTCTGAATGGAGTAAAGGGGTTATCAATTGACTAATTGTTTCATAGAGGCTACACCAATAGTTACCGATTGAGCATTTAGTGCCTCACAATAAGCTATAAGTTGGATAACGTTATTATTTTACAGATGAGAAAGCTGCAGCTCACAGAGACTATAGAGCATTCCCCCAAAGTCACAGCAATTTGCAAAAGGCAAATCTAATCCTACATCTGGGTGACTCCACAGCATGCCTACCTAAACACTGAATTACTATACTTCCCACTCAAAGCCAAATGGTAGTCTTTAAAGTTGTACACTTGACTTTCAGCTTGAGCACCTGCATACAATAAGTCTTATTTTTTTCAATCTCAAGATATTATGGATAGCCTATGTTTAATGCTAAATAAGAACAAAAGACAATTCAGAAAGAGAAAGACAAATACCATATGATATCACTTATATGTGGAACCTAAAATATGACACAAATGAACTTATCTACAAAAGAGAAACAGATTCACAGACATAGAGAAAAGACTTGTGGTTGCCAAGTGGGATGGGAAGTGGGGGAGGGATGGACTGGGAGTGTGGGATTAGCAGATGTGAACTATTATATATGGAATGGATAAACAATATGGTCCTACTGTATAGCACAGGAAAATATATTCAATACCCCGTAATAAACCAGAATGGAAAAGAATATGAAGAATATATATATATATATATGTACTACTGAATCACTTTGCTATATGCACCAGAAACTAACACAACATTGTAAATCAACTAAACTTCAATAAAATAAATTTAAAAAAAAAAGAACACAAGACAAGTTTGAAAAAAAAGTGCAAATTCTTTCAAGGAAATATCATCTTCCCATTTAAGTGTTTCGTTTGGGAAAATTGCACCTGAATATAATTAAATAATGTGTTAAAACTTTAAAAATCACATTTCAAATAAAGTTAGAATTTGTAATTAAATAGCCATGATTAAGACTCTAAAAACCTCAGTATTACTAGAGTGTATTAGAAAAAAGTCACCCAAATAAGAAAAATAGGAGGAAAATAAAGTAAGCTAAAATGCTAGAAGCTGTATACTAGGGTTCAGTTTAGAGCTTTATTCACACATTTTCCTTTTGAGGAAATCACAAAGTTGGCACTTTGGAAATATTTCAATTGCTCCCGGTTTCTAAGTCATCTAACACTTCTTTTATTTATTTTTCATGCTTCCTGTAGTTTGGACATAATATTCCCTTTCCAGCTAGCTTTGTCTGAACAATTTGACACAGTAGTCTTGGCTGGAGACTGGGTGAGGAAGAAACAGCAGACTATAAAGTGAAGAATTTTTATTCAACCTTTGTTTAGCAGAATATGCTCATCTCACTATCAGTTTATCTGAGAAGTAGAAGAATGGATCTCAGCAAAAGGTAGTAGCAGTTCAGTTCCATTCAACTAACACTTAATGAGTAGCCCAAATGGTACCAGCCAAGTTCTGTGGAAGATGCTGGCAGTAAAACAAGACTGTCCTCCCTCTTGACAGGCATTAATTAAGTTCCATGGGAAACCTACACAGAAATGCATCTTTTTAACATGTAGCAGATGGTGAGCGTAACCACAGATGTATAGTCACAGTTTTCTGGGAGGTACTTAACTCAAAACTGAAGGAAGTTTCTTGAAGGCACCTGAATCAAGCCTTGGACGTGAGTAAGAGTATTAGAAGCGTGAGTGTGTCTACTGTGTGACAAGAATTATGGAGGATTTTCACTTGGCCAGGTAATAGAGCATACAACAAAATCATCAGAATTCTTTTGCTTTTCCTATGTTATACAAATTTATGCATTCAAAACAAAAGTTATCTTTAAACATTTAATAAGAACAAGAATTATTTTAGTGGAGAAAGGAGCTAACATTAATCAAAAGACAAATGTAAATGAAGTGTCAGCTGATGTTCATAGTACTGGAAAAATAATTAGCACATCCAAGAATCCTGCTTCTTTTGAACGTGTTGCTTCCAAGTCCAGTCACTGATGGGATCAGGAGGTGATTAAATACATTTAGGTTGATTGAGGAAGATGTGGTATTATCTGGGCATCTGTGGTATAAGTTGGAAATTCAAAGGGGGTAGGTACATGTGACACTCAGGGCACGTTCATTTGCTTCTTTCTTTTTTTTTTTTAGCCTTTGAACCCATACCCTCTGCAGTGGAAGGGCAGAGTCTTAACCACTGGACTGGACTGCCAGGGAAGTTCCTTGCTTTAAGTGGAAATTCTTTTTTATTCAAACAATCAGTTTTGGGAACAGAAGCAATTTTCCTAGTTAGGGTAATCTTGGCGTTCTCTGTGGCTATGCAGCTATTATTATTTCTAATTATCTTGACTTATGTGACAAAGGTATTTCATTCCAATTTGCTGTCCAAGTCTCTTTATAATAGCCAAGTAAACTAAGTGGAGATCAAGGGGCATAGCCTGTAGGTGAGTTGCACCAGGGAGACCCAGTAGTATGGCTGTCTTGATATTAGGGCTAAAGAAGGAGCATTGCCCACTGCTCTCACTGCTGTTATATTAACCGACAAAGGGCCACACACAAAAGAAGATGAAGCCTCAGAAGACGCACGAAAGGCCATTTTCAGTGTTGCTTAAAGCCTGACACTAAATCCCTTAAAATTTGCATTCATACCTTGTATTAAGTAAATCCACTACCCCTTGTTCCCTAGCTCTTCCTTGACCTGTTAACTTTTTAGATGAAAATGCTTCATATTTAAATAATGTTTTGCAGTTCATACACCATATCTACATAGTTTGCTTTATTTAGATATTTTCAACTCTTCACACTAGATAATTATTAGCTCCACTTTACAGATCAGGAAACCGAGATTAAAAGAGGAAGAGAAATAAGATGTATTTATGCCTACCAGTCTTTAAAAGCCTTTTTAGGTTTTAGGGGGACACCTGTCCCTCATTTTATAGGTGAAAAAACTGGAAATTTAAATTAACATATTTAAGGTCATAAAGCTAGTAAATGGTGGACCTGGCACTTGAAATCAACTTTTTGACTCTGGAGTAATTATCAACATGAAAGATGATTGGAATCACATATTTTTAAATTAAAATTCATGTGTCTGGCTTATATCCAGATTTCCTTGGGACTAAGCAATCATATGTGAATTTTGAAAGCTTCTGCAATTTATTCTAATGTGCTCCGCTGGTTGTGACCCACTGCTTCCCCATTTGCTTTTTTATTATAAATTATCTTCTCAAACTAGACTTAGATCATCAAGAATCATTAATCATCTTTTAAAAATGACTTCTTAATTTAACTACATTTAAACATCTTACATGGAATTCTGATCATCAATTTGATCATTAATCATTATGAAACTTGACTGAAAGATATCCAGGTTTTTACTAGCCTGTAATACCCTAGATATGTTTTTATATTATAATGACTTAAAACATCTTAAGCACAAAATTTAACAGTTAAGACAATATTGATACAGAAATAAATCAGTAAAACACATAGACAATACACCAATGGAGACGTCCACATTTTTAACTAAATGAGTATATATTTGGGTATATAAAACGAGTACCCAATTCAGGATCATTATTGTTGTTGTTGACAGAAGTGTTTCTACAGAGCAGGGAGTGAGGTCTTTCAGTGTAGTTCTCACATGAGGAAATTCAGGAAGAGGTCAGTAACGGGGCAGAAACTTCCAGTTCTAAGGTGAATTAAGTCTGAGGATCTAATGACTATAGTTGATAACACTGTAGCGAATAACTGAAATTTTCTAAGAAAGGAGAACTTCAGTGTTCTGAAAAGAAAAAAAGAAAGGCAAGTATGTGAGGTGATGGATGTGTGAATTAATTCTATGGGGAATCCTTTCACAATGTATACATGTATCAAATCATCATCCTGTACACTTTAAATATCTTACAATTTTATTTTTCAATTATACCGCAATAAAGCTGGGGGGACAGCAATGTACTGATATCCATATTTCATTTAAAATACTGTTAAGAAAAAGGAAAAACTCTAGAAAAATTGACAAAATATTTGAACTTCACAAAAAGGGAATTCAGTTTGTTGCTAAACATATAAAAAGTGTTCAACATCATTAGTAGTCAGGAAAAGGTGAATTAAAACTACAATAAAATACCCATAAAGTTGGCCAAAATGGGAATGGTATTAGTTGCTTACACTGCTGGCGGGAGTGTAAGTGGGTACAACCACTTTGGAAAACAATTTGGGATTAGCTAGTAAAGTTGAAAAAATGCATATCTGATCATCCTACAATTTTAACCCTAGGACAGAACTTGTAAAATCTCTTGCCCATGTGGAACAGAATACATTTGATATAAAAACTCTCTGTAGCATCATTGCTCTTAATTATCCAAACTAGAAGCAATCCGAATGTCCAATTAGAATGGATAATCATAATATATTCATAGATCAGGATATTTTCTAGCAACAAAACTAAATAAACCCTGTTTCCTTTCCAAATCTTCCACAGATAATACTTAATAAATGAAGCTAGACAAGAAATCATACCTTTTGTATGATTTCACTCATATGAATTTCAAAAAAACACAAAACTAAACCTCATTTTTAGGGATGCACACATATTTGGGAAAACTATAGCTAAAGTGTTACTGTCAAATCAGGGCAATTGTTACCTCAAACGGCAGGAAAGGAACGGGATCTGGCAGAGGCACACAGTGGGGCAGAGGACTCCTTGGGTGGCAGCTTATTTCATTTCTCATTCTGGGTGTTCTCTTTATAATTATTCATTATGCTCTTCAATCACACCTTATATGAGCAATTATGCTGTATGTGTGTTCTGTTTCGCAGTTTTGAAATGGCTTTCAAAAGACTGCTTATGCAGAAAAACCTCACATAAATACCATCAAATCTGAGCATAATTAGAATTTGGGGTAAGGATAAATCTTATGCTTGGTTTACTTGTGAAATGTTATATATATGTATAATTATTAGCACCCATCAACTGGGTTACCTTTGTATTGCCATGTGGTAGGGAGTGGTTGCGGATTCTGGAGCTGTTTTTTCAGCTAAAATACACATTTTAGACAATAATCTCTAGAAATCAGAAAGTGACAGTACAGCATTGCTGCTGGTGAAAGTAACAATGAGGCTCCTGCAGGCGAGGCACGGTGAGGAAGATTTTAATCAGCATGTTTACCTTGGTATGAATGATACTCCCACTACTTCCTGTGTCCAGAGTGTATTATTAATACTTCTGTGGGTAACATATCTTCCTTCCAAGGCCTTTCCTTTCTTTTTTGTTGTCCTGGGTATTTAGGAAAGGGCTGTGATTTACCGCTGGGTGATTCTCACATGAATCTTTTCAAAAGGGTCTGATAAAAAGGATCAAACAATGGATTTTTATTAAAATATAAAAAATAAAACTATGGGCAGCATGGCAACAGATTTGGTCATAAAACCAGGAGCACACGGTGTCAGGACTAAAACATATTTACACATTAAATGAGAACATTATGAACACGCACACAGAAAATAGAGCTTAGCACGGCAATGTAAATGGAAACCAGCCCTTATCTAATTTGACACTTACAGGATCCTTCACCCTTCACCATCCAGGGAAACAGAAAAGAATTAATTACAAACAAATAGGGGTATTCTTTCCATCATGTCTAGATTTTTCCTTTTGGCCAAGAGACGTACTACTCCCTTTTTAATTCTGACTCATGGGCCATGGTCCTAACAAACCAACCAGAAAATGATGACTTTTCTGAAATGAGAGCAGTTTTTAGCTCTTACTTAACCAAGTGCAGCAGTCAACATCCACTTGTCACTTGACATCTGTCAAGTGCCTTATATATATTATTTCCTTTAATCCTCACAAAATTTCATAAAGTAAGCAACATTACGCTCCCACTCTACAGGGGAAGAAACTGAGACTTAGAGAGATAGAGAATTTTGCACACAGCAAACCAGGGCTCAGGGAAGTCCAAAGTTAATCCCAGGAGCCTGATTCCAGAGGCCACACCTTAAAGATTCCAGAGGCTGCACCTTGAAGACAGTCGCTAGGATGGTGCCCGGACAGCATCCTTAACAGCCTCAAGTAATGATGGCAGATTTTAGAAGCACATAATTTACCCCCAAAAATTTTATCCATGGAGAGTCTAGCATGGGTGATAAAGAACCAGAGACATTTCTGCACCAACCGAAAAACTTTCATCCGTAAACCCGTCAAAAGCTTCATGCTGTCTTGTCAGTTGACACCCCCCGCCCCCAGCTGTGTTCCCATGTCCCTCGTCACTGCACTTCTCACGTTATCCTGTCATTTGTTTACCTTTTGCTTGTCTCTACTAGATCTTGAAAACAATTAAAGAACAAACTTCACATTCTTGTGTCCTCAGTACCTGGCCCAGGATCTGGAATATAGCAGACATGATAATATTTCTAGAACCCGGATTAAGCAATAATATAGTAACAGTGCTTGTACTTACTAGGCACTACTGTGTGGTAGGTAGGTGCTACAGGAGATGTTCTTGTGTGTTATCTCATTTACTCCACACAGAATTCAATGGGGTGAACATCTCACGTTAGCTTTATCTTTAAGCATATAATTATAGGCTTAGGTTTAACTACGAGGAACTTGCTCAGGGTCATATAGTTAGTAACGGTGAAATCAGAATTCAAACTCAGGACTGTCTGATTCTGGAGCCTTCCCTCTCAAACTCTGCACTGCCCTGTTCTCGTGTCTTAAAATGAATAACTTTTATTAGAAAAAGTCATGTTTAACTGGTCAGCTCTCTTTTTTATATGACTTTATGCTAATCTTCACTGTGTAGGTTAGTATTTATAAAAATGCCTCCTGAAATATCTTTAATTTCCTGGATGGATGATTCCTTAAGAGTTAGACCCTTCAACCTTGTTGTAACCCTGCTCCAGAAGTGCATGTGGAGAGAAATGAGTAATGCTTCCCCTCTCTGGAAGGCAAAGATTGAAGAGCTGAATGGTGAATGCACATCCTTGCTGACTACATATTAGATATCAGAATACAATGGCACTGGGTGACAGAAAACACAAATTATTCTTCTGAAATGCAGTCGCTTAGCTTTTAACAGTTCAGATTGTCTTCAAATACAATCTGCACTTATCTAAGGAAATAGAGAATAATGCAAAGAAGACTCCAAGTTGAGGAAAGAATAAAATCATTCCCATTAACCATCTGGAATATGGTACAGACATTGTGGTCTTGTTCCATTTAAGACTGACCATTTTTATTAAAGTTAATTTTTTTCTAGACAATATGCTTTCTATCTTTTGCTAATGAGAAATTTAAGGAGCATTACCAGAGTTGGAGGAACAATTTCACACTTCAAGCAAGACCTTGGGGAAAACGTCAAGCCACTTATTTGAAATAGATACAAAACAAAAAAAGAAACCACTTGTTCTGGAATTTTTTCAAAATTTGTCACAATAATGTGAAAGTTTTTAGAAATATAAAATAGCTTTCTCTAAAGTGATACAATTCAAAAAACAGTCCAAAGGAAATGCTCACCAAGAATTGCGTATCCATAGCAATTTAAGGATTGTGAGGTGCAATTCTTCCTGCAAATAAAACCAGTGAAACTGTGATGCTGTCAAACTACAAGGCCAAGATTCAGCAAGAGCTGCTATTGCTTTTCCTTCCATTCTCCCTTTTACTTCCCATTCAAACAACTGTGCAAGAAAATAGAATAAAATTAAAGACAGTCCATAACTGGGAAGGATTGAATTAGGTAGGCAAAAAGTAAACCATTTACATTGGTAGGTGGTGAATTACCTACCACTGGGGATATTGAAGCAGAATACCAACTGCCGCTGGTCAGGAGATAGCAGGATGTCAAGGACTAAGTTATAGTTACAGCCTTTTCCCAAATCTGAAGCTCTATGATTCTCACGTTCATTTGTATTCCTAGCTTGTGCCCTCCTGCTGTGAGGTCCTCCTACCCACCCTCGACTTCATCTTTTAAGGGCAGGATCCACTCTCAGGTCTTTGACCCCTGCCTGGCTGGAAATCACACTGCTAGGTCTAGGAGCAGCTCTGTCCAGAAGCTGTTTGAAATGGGGCAGAGGGTAAAACCATCTCTGTGCTTGTCCAGGGTTGGCCTACCCTGGTCCTCCTTCCTTCCTGATCCACCTCTCTGCCTAGAGACACAGCTGGTGAGAGGTGGGCTGGGATTCAATAGAAAGGCTGGCTCCAAATCAACCATTATCCTAGGTTTTCGGCAATTGAGCAGTGGAATCTCAATTTTTTGCTGCTCGTGTCCTGGCACAGCTCGAAGCCTATAGGGTACAAAAGTCAAGGCCATGGTCAAGCCAGACTGTCAGAGCCAAAAAGATTCTCTGGCCCATCATCCAAGGTACCGTGGATGCCTCGAGAGTATCAACTGTATCCTTTCAAAGAAATGAAACTGCATTTCTGCTGATAATATCCTGCACGAGGGAATGCTGGCTATGGAATTGAATTTGCATGTGCCACCTGAATTGGAGACATCACAGAATTATTGAATTAAAGAGAGAAAGTATCTTGGAAGATCTTGTACTTATAACTTACACTTTAGAGATGGGAAAACGGAGGCTGGGTTGGGTTTGGGTTGGGTTTAGGGCTGCCATGGGCTCTTCCTTCACCCCAGGCCGTGGAGGCGGGCTGAGGGTCAGTAACCCTCTCTGTGTGTTGAGGGGAACTCAGGCACTGCTTTTTCCAACAATTACAATAAAATGAATTTTCACAAGAGCAGGGTGGGCAGAGGAAAGTGCTATGAACAATCCAGCAGCAGATAAGATCTCAGAGCAGCTGGAGGAAAAGAGAATTGTAAATTGATAGTGTGTATACGATTTGAAACACCTGTTCTGACTTCGGATAGAAACATTCCCCAGGGCTAATTCTACCATTAAAAACATGTTTTATATGTAAAACTGGAAAAAACACGTCTTAAATGACGTGCTAAGCTGTCTTCTAATTATTATTTTATAACTATTTAATTTTTCTATTCTTAATTTGAAGTATAATCTGAAATTAATGTCAACGACTGTTTAGGCTATAATATTATATAGTAATTTCTAAGTCAAATTAGCACTGCCATCTAAATGTGACACAAATAGTTCTGCTATTTTCCTGGCCTGTTACCATAATTAATTGTATTGTGACACATAGAAGTGAGTTTAAGAGCTTATAAATAGTTGTTACTTACCATTGATAAATATTATACAGGATATAAGAATACTGTCTGAATAAATTCTTTAGAGAACCCCAAAAAAATGTTTTAGTGGACTTCTCAAATTATTCTTTTCTTTGCAGCAACTTTATGTATAAAAATAGGAGAAAATCTGTCTGTTAGACAGATGAGGATATAATTTAGCTAATGCTGGAAATACCTTAAGTGGTGCTAAATATGACAACAAGGGCATGAAGTAAGCCCATTATTCAAAAACAGGCTTTATCCTGTGAAAATGTCAGCCAACAGCATAGGTGGAAAGGCATCTTAATTATGAAGAAGTAAAGGCATTCTTTTCTAGGGTTTAAAATGAAATTTTATGGTATAGAACTATACACACACGTTCTACCAACATCAAATTCCTAATTTTGAAATAGTATAATAATTATATAAGCCATTGGAGAAAACTTGGTGAAAGGCAACTTCCTATGAATCTATAATTATTTCCAAATAAAAAGTTAAAATAAAACTAACTCTTGAGGAAGTTAGCTAACGTACACTCATTACACATCATTTCATGACCTACTAATACCATAATCAATTGCTCTTATGTTAGTGTCAGTTGGTCTTTTGCTTCTGCTGTTACATTCTTATTTTTTAGCACTATCTGGAATCCAATGTAGGCTCATTTCCAATAGAGGCATCATAAACAAGTGAATTAAATAAATGTCAAATATATTTTCTTCATTAATTCAGGCCATTTTTGGTACCATTTAGGTACCTAAACCTCCACATTGGGTTCTTCTTTTACTTTGCCTGATATTATTCATTCAAAGCACATGTACTGGTTCATTTAAAGATTGTTAATGTTGATAGAATCATTTTCAATGCTCTAGAGTGTGATTAAAATTTCGTTCTTAATTGAGAAGGCAAAAAGGCCTGATTTAAGAAATTTATAATTTTATTAAATCTACCCTAAATGGATCATGATCCTATGTCAAATCCATAATGTTCATTTATTTAAGGACATTAATATGGGCTTCTCGTGGAATGCTGGAGTTGGAAAAGACCATGAGAATCATCTAAGCCACACACCATACTTTATAGATGATTGATTGAAGTAAGATTGAATGCTTTGCTCACTAAGGCCACCAGGCCACAAGTGAAAAACCGGGGGCATCCTTATCACTGTAAACAATTCATAAGCAGATTTGTTTGCCTGAGTTCAAAACTCAGCTCCACCACCTCATAGCCATATGACTTTGGGCAAGTGATTTACACTCTCTGCCCCTCAGTTTCTGTATCTGTAACATGGGGATCCTAACAGTGCAGTTGTCGGGGTTTTTCTGAGGTGGTTTTATACTTTAATTCTAAATATGCTAGATTTTAGCTGAGTTGATTTTATACTTGTAATTCTAGATAGTCTTGATTTTATCAGTATTTCCCTTATGTGTCTTTTCTATGTTAAGAACCATTATTTAACATACTGTAACCCAGAAGGACCCTATGGGGCCTTCCCAGAATAGACCCCACCCCCATGTCCTCTGCCTGTCTCCTGTCTGTGGGAAAACTTTAGCCTTCTGGGCCTTCCCCAAGTTCCAAAGAGTAAATTTAATCAGAGAAATGAGAAAATGCAGAAAGAGAGGAAAACAGTCAAGCAAGACAACGTAATAGTAGTTTAACCATTAAACAAAGTCAATGACCTTTAGCTCTTCCTCCAGGACTATAGATAATATTCTGAGCCATGTCCTTTGAGCTGTTTTGCAGATACTGAAACCTCCGCCAGGTGGAAGAAATTAACTGTATGCTGCCCACAAGCACATAGACCCAGACCTGTTGGAACCAGAAAGTTAATGATGTTGACTCCTGATTACCTCACAACCAACCAATCAGAAGAATGTCCACAAGCTGCTCAGACACCCCACAATCCTCTTCCCTCAACCTTTCTTTAAAAACCTTTCCCTGAAAGCCTTCAGGGATTTGGGGCCTTTTAAGCACTAGCTACATGGACTCCTTGCTTGCTGCCCTACAATAAACGCTGCAGTTTCCTTCACCCTAACCCGGTGTCAGTAGGTTGGCTTTACTGCATGCAGGCAAGTGAACCCAAGTTTGGTTTGGTAACAATATGACATTATTAACTCAAAATTGCGCGTGTGTGTGTGTGTTGCAGGATTCATTGCTATAGCAGACACCCTGCTTCTGTATCTACCACCCAGTCTTCATGGGGACTCAGAGGAGAGCAGGCCTCTGGCCGACTTTCTGCTTTTCCCTACTGAGGTCAGGTGGGCCCACACGTTCTCTCAGAAACAATCTTCCTCTTGTTTTGGAGAGAGTTCATAGCTTTTCCTCAGCATTTTGGTCTCCTCCAAGAAATTCCAGTTCTTGTCCACCAAGAGGGGAGGAGCCTGCACCAGCACCCTCATCAGGACCCACCAGGGCTTGGTCCCAGCTCTCACTCTCCAGCCAGCCCTGTAGACAGGCTCCAGCCACCGCCCTTCTCAGGGTTTGAGTTAGTAGCTGAACTAGAATAGCGGGGGATTCAGCAGAGTCATCTTAAAGCCACACGCTTCCCAGAATCTCCTAGTGACTTTTGAAGAAATCAGAAGCTAAATTATTAATTCCTCAAATCCACTTTTCCTCCAGAAGACTGGAATTCAATCATTAATCATCCAGAAGCTCAGAAATCACCCCTCGTTCTTCTCTTTTTCGCATCCCATTTCAAATCCGTCCCTATGGTCTGTTATTTTATCTTCATAAATCATCTCATAACTTGCACTTTACCGTCACCTCTGCTACTGTCTCTCTCCACCACTTTGTTCGAGCACCAGCCTTCTGAGTTTCCCTGATTCTTTGCTGCTCTGGCACCTTCAGTTTATTCTCCACATAAGAGCTTGTGTGCATTTTTACGTAAAAAGCTCACACTTAGCTCCTGCTTCTCTACAACTACATCTGGACATGTGGTGCAATTCCTCCTCTCTCTCACTATGCTTTATTCACATGAACCCTATCAGTTTCTAGAACATGCCAAAGGTTTTCCTTTTCTCATCTTAGGGTTTCTGCTCATGCTGTTCCTTCCTTCTGAAATGTTCTTCCCCAGGCTGTGGTTATACCAGTTCCCTGCTCATCCACAGCTCTCTATTCAATGTCTCTTACCTGGGGAGGCCTTTCCTGGTCATTCTAGTTGGTCCCTTTCTGTTAATTTTTGACCAAGCTATTTCTTTCTTTCATAGAATTTTGCATTTTGTGATTATTTATTTCTTTGTTAGCTTATTGTATGTGTTTTGTTTGTTTACCTGTATGTTCTATGATAGCAAGTACCATGTATGTTTTGCTACCAAGCACAAGATTAGTATTAATAAAGTTTTATTAAATAAGTAAATGTGGTTAAAAAAGATACAGAAGACACACACCAAACCCAAAGCATTGACCGGCAGCAATAATTTCATTAAATATATTTTCAACCCCTTTCTCTCTCTCTTCTTCTGCGACCCCCTCCAATGTGAATGTTGGTATCCTTGATGTTATCCCAGGGGTCACTTTTACTATTCTCATTAAAAAATTTTTTTTTCTTTTTATTGTTCTGATTGAGTATCACCATTATTCTATCTTCCACTTATGTGTTCCTCTGTATTGCTTAGTGTGTTATTAATTCCTTCTAGTGTGTTTTTCAGTTCAGTTATTACATTCTTCAGTTCTGACTTGTTCTTTTTTATATTTTCTAGTTCTTTGTTAAAATTCTACATTCATCTATTCTTTTCCCTGATTTAGTTATTACTCTTATTGTTAATGCTTTGAATTCTTTATCTGATAAACTGCTTATCTTTATTTCGTTAGTTTTTTTTTTAGGAGTTTTCTCTTGCTCTTTCAATTGAGACAAATTCCTCTGTCTTCTCATTTTGCTTATCTTTCTCTGTCTCTGTGAAATTAGGTAAAACAGTTTCCCATGGTGGTCTTAAATGGGTGTCCTTCTGTAGGAAGGACATACAGACTGCATGTGCCCAGTGGCTTTGGTGGGAGAGCTGGATCTGACGTGAACACAAGTCACAGATTTTCCCAGGGTGTGCTGACAGCTATCACCTTGGTAGGAGGTGGGGCTGGAGATGGAGGGGTTGGGGCTGGAGCCAGCTGTGAGGCAGGGCTTCTCCTCTGCTCAGTGCTCATCACCACACTATCAGGGGTGAGGGTGGGTCCCAAGTTGTTGAAGCAGAAGCCCTGAGGTTCAGGTCCAAGCTGGCCCATTCCCTTTAGGTGTGTGCTCTCCTCTCTCCCAAGACCCCCAGCCTCATCCCTAGAGGGGAGCAGTACTGCAACACGAGGGACTGGTGTGGGTGTTTGGCAAGGGCTGGGGTGTGAGGTGTGGCAGTCTGCCCTGGATGTGCCGCCTGTGTAAGCGCCAATAGTGGCTGTCACCCCCCTGCTCAGCCTCCACTTGGGTTTGAGCCACCTCTGTCTTGCAGCAGGGTTCTGTCCTCAGCAGCCCTCGCTCCAGTGCGGCACTGTGATGCGGGGCGAGTGGGGCGGGAGCGTTCCCTCAGCTCAGGCTGGGGCACACGATGGGGCGGTTGTGGGAAACCAGCCAGCCACCCACATTTTGTTTCAGCCTGCCCTCTTTGCCCTCCCTCAGCAGCAAGCAAGCAAGCCTGTGCTCCTCACGTGCAGAGTCCAGGCTTCCCACAGCCCTCCTGTTAGTCCCACCAGCCAAGGGGGCTCATCTTCCTTGTGTCAGACCCCAGGGCTGTGACACCCAATGTGTGGCTTGAACCACTCTCTCCCCAGGGAGGCTCTCTGCCCATGTGCTCTCCCTTTTCCTCTGAGTCCCTTCCCAGGGGCACGGGTCCCGACCTGCTCTCTTCTCTTCCCTTCCTACATGATTATGTGTGTCTTGCTTACAGCCTTGGTTGTACAGAAGACTTCCTGCCAGTCTCCAGTTAGTTTTCAGTGAGAATTGTTCCACATGTAGATGTATTTTTGATGTGTTGCGGGGGGAAGGTGAGTTCCATGGCCTCCTACTCCATCATCTTGATCTGAGTTTCCAATATAGACTATCTTAAAAGGAGAGGAATCATATATATATAAATGATTGTAGTATAAATAAATAAGTACCGAATACCATATGAAGGACATAAACTAAACGTCATGGGACTATAAACAGAATGTGGAAAGCTATGAGGGCAACATTTTCTAAAGACTGTTTGATGTTTGAGTTGAATCTTACGCTTGATAGGCTGAGAAACAGATGAAGGCATTTAAAAGCAAAAAGTAACTTTCAAAGTAAAAGCATGGAGATGAAAAATACTCTATTAGGTATATACAAGAAATAAAGCAGGTAGAACAGTAGGATTTATAGGGAGATAAGGTAAACTCTGATCAAAACACTGAGGGGGTTGCACTTGAGGCAAAACTCTTTGCAATTTTATTTTGGATAGTGATATATTCAACAGGAAGTGTGAACTCCACAGGGGAGAGAATAACATAGAACAGGAGTGTTATAAAATTGGCTTGAATTAGGATGGTGACACTGGGAATGGAAAATAATGGATGACTAGAAGTTTCAAGCTGGTCTTGAAATGGTAAAGTCCACAGAAATATCTCCAGGGATTCAGAAGCCCCTGGAACCTTATATGTAAATATTTTAGTGTAGGAACAATTTTCAAGAAAGAGAGTCCATAGCTCTTATCAGAAATCTCAACAGAGTCTTGAATATGAAAATTTTAAGGAGGCTGGCTTACCCTAGTTTTCTTTTCTGGGACTACTTGGAAATACTTATCCACGGCTTTCATTTGTCTTTGCTGCTTTGTCTGAATCATTTGGTAGAGTAAGACATTCAACCCAAATTAGCTACAGTTAAAAAAGGACACTCAATGAATGCAGTCCCAGGGTGTATCATTTATATTCATTCTTTTCCATTCAGAAGGGAGTATTTTTCTCCTTCTCACTGATCCTAGCTTTTGAGTCTAAGGCTAAGCATTCACATTCAGTGGATTAAATATACCCCCTCACCCTTTTAAACTAACCTCCCTTTGACCTTATTGAGATCTATAAATTTTGTTGCATACCTTTAACATAAACTGCTTCTTAAAGGGCATATACAAATGCCTGTTCTCCACTCATACACCTAGGTTATTTTTCTAATACCTAGATCAATGGATCCAAAGAGCAGGTTTACAAACAAAGAAGTGCAGTGCTTCAGATTTCTATTCCGAAGTGTATTTAGCTCTTGTAGATTTCCAGGAATTGTTTATTTTCCACTAAGGGGATTTGAATTAGTAAAACCAAATCTTCCCTTGGTTTTCCTAGGTGTAGATATTAGCCATGAAGCCTGTTTTCTCACTCACAGAAGACGTATTTTAGAAATGTTGTATTGATCTGTTGTATTGATGTGATCAATTAAGAAAATGGTAATAGGAACACACATATCAATAGTTACCTTAAATGTAACTGGAATAAATGCTCCAACCAAAAGGCATAGACTGGCTGAATGGATAAAAAAAAACAAGACCCATATGTATGCTGTCTACAAGAGACCCACTTCAGACCTAGGGACACATACAGACTAAAAGTGAGGGGATGGAAAAACATATTCCGTGCAAATGGAAATCAAAAGAAAGCTGGAGTAGCAATTGTCATATCAGACAAAATACACTTTAAAATAAAGACTATTATGAGAGACAAAGAAGGACACTACATAATGATCAAGGGATCAATCCAAGAAGAAGATATAACAATTGTAAACATTTATTCACCCAACATAGAAGGACCTCAATACATAAGGCAAATGCTAACAGCCATAAAAGGGGAAATTGACAGTAACACAATCAGGGTAGGGGACTTTTTTTTTTTTTTTTGTGGTACGCGGGCCTCTCACTGTTGTGGCCTCTCGCGTTGCGGAGCACAGGCTCTGGACATGCAGGCTTAGCAGTCATGGCTCACGGGCCCAGCTGCTCCGCGACACGTGGGATCTGCCCAGACCAGGGCACGAACCCATGTCCCCTGCATCGGCAGGCAGACTCTCAACCACTGCGCCACCAGGGAAGCCCAAGTAGGGGACTTTAACACCACACTTTCACCAATGGACAAATCAACAAAAATGAAAATAAATAAGGAAACACAAGCTTTAAATGACACATTAACCAAGATGGACTTAATTGATATTTATAGGACATTGCATCCAAAAACAACAGAATACACTTTCTTCTCAAGTGCTCATGAAACATTCTCCAGGATAGATCATATCTTGGGTCACAAATCAAGCCTTGGTAAATATAAAATAATTGAAATTGTATCAAGTATCTTTTCCTACCACAATGCTATGAGACTAGATATCAATCATGGGAAAAAAATCTGTAAAAAATATAAACACATGGAGGCTAAACAATACACTACTAAATAACCATGAGATCACAGAAGAAATCAAGGAGGAAATCAAAAAATACCTAGAAACAAATGACAATGAAATCACGATGACCCAAAACCTATGGGATTCAGCAAAAGCAGTTCTAAGAGGGAAGTTTATAGCAATACAGTCCTAAGAACAAGAAACAAGAAACATCTCAAATGAACAACCTAAACTTACACCTAAAGTAATTAGAGAAAGAAGAGCAAAAAAAACCCAGTGTTAGCAGAAGGAGAGAAATCATAAAGATCATATGAGAAATAAATGAAAAAGAAATGAAGGAAATGATAGCAAAGATCAATAAAACTAAAAGCTGGTTCTTTGAGAAGATAAACAAAATTGGTAAACCAGTAGCCAGACTCATCAAGAAACAAAGGGAGAAGACTCAAATCAACAGAATGAGAAATGAAAAAGAAGTAACACCTGACACTGCAGAAATACAAAGGACCGTGAGACAAGACTACCAGCAACTATATGCCAAAAAAATGGACAACCTGGAAGAAATGGAAAAATTCTTAGAAAAGAACAACTTTCCAAGATTGAACCAGGAAGAAACAGAAAATATAAACAGACCAATCACAAGCACTAAAATTGAAACTGAGATTAAACATCTTCCAACAAAACAACCCAGGACCACATGGCTTCACAGGCAAATTCTATCAAACATTTACAGAAGAGCTAACACCTATCCTTCTCAAACTCTTCCAAAATATAGCAGAGGGAGGAACACACCCAAACTCATTCTACGAGGCCACCATCACCAATACCAAAACCAGACAAAGATGTCACACACACACACACAAACTACAGGCCAATATCACTGATGAATAGATGCAAAAATTCTCAACAAAATGCTGGCAAACACAATCCAACAGCACATTAAAAGGATCATACAGTGTGATCAAGTAGGGTTTATCCCAGGAATGCAAAGATTCTTTGGTATACGCAAATCAAACAATGTGATACACCATATTAACAAATTGAAGGAGAAAAACCACATGATCATCTCAATAGATGCAGAAAAAAAAAACTTTTGACAAAATTCAACACCAATTTATGATAAAAACTCTTCAGAAAGTAGGCATAGAGGGAACTTACCTCAACATAATAAAGGCCATATATGACAAACACACAGCCAACATCATTCTCAAAGATGAAAAACTGAAACCATTTCCTCTAAGATCAGAACAAGACAAGCATGCCCACTCTCACCACTATTATTCAACATAGTTTTGGAAGATTTAGCCACAGCAATCAAAGAAGGAAAAGAAATAAAGGAATCCAAATGGAAAAGAAGAAGTGAAGCTGTCACTGTTTGCAGATGACATGATACTATACATACAGAATCCTAAAGATGCTACCAGAAAAGTACTAAAGCTAATCAATGAATTTCACAGAGCAGCAGGATACAAAATTAATGCACAGAAATCTCTTGCATTCCTATACACTAATGATGAAAAATCTGAAAGAGAAATTAAGGAAACACTCCCTTTTACCATTGCAACAAAAGGAATAAAATACCTAGGCATAAACCTACCTAGAGAGATAAATGACCTGTATGCAGAAAACTATAAGACACTGATGAAAGAAATTAAAGATGATACAAACAGATGGAGAGATATACCATGTTCTTGGATTGGAAGAATCAACATTGTAAAAAATGACTCTACTATCCAAAGCAATCTACAGATTCAATGCAATCCCTATCAAACTACCAATGGCATTTTTCACAGAATTAGAACAAAAACTTTCACAATTTGTATGGAAACACAAAAGACCCCGAATAGCCAAAGCAATCTTGAGAAAGATAAAAGGAGTTGGAAGAATCATGCTCCTTGACGTCACACTATACTACAAAGTTACAGTAATCTAGACAGTATGGTACTGGCACAAAAACAGAAAGATAGATCAATGGAACAGAATAGAAAGCCCAGAGATAAACCCACGCACATCTGGTCTCCTTATCTTTGATAAAGGAGGCAGGAATATACAATGGAGAACAGACAGCCTCTTCAATAAGTGCTGCTGGGAAAACTGGACAGTTACATGTAAAAGAATGAAATTAGAACAACTTCCTAACACCATACAGAAAAATAAACTCAAAATGGGTTAAAGACCTAAATGTAAGGCCAGACACTATAAATCTCTTAGAGGAAAACATAGGCAGAACACTCTATGACATAAATCAGAGCAAGATCCTTTTTGACCCACCTCCTAGAGAAATGGAAATAAAAACAAAAATAAACAAATGGGACCTAATAAAACTTAAAAGCTTCTGACAGAAAAGGAAACCATAAACAAGACAAAAAGACAACCCTAAGAATGAGAGAAAATATTTGCAGACAAAGCAACTGACAAATGTTAATCTCCAAAATATACAAGCAGTTCATGCAGCTCAATATCAAAAAAGAAAACAACTGGGCTTCCATGGTGGCGCAGTGGTTGAGAGTCTGCCTGCCAATGCAGAGGACACGGGTTTGTGCCCCGGTCTGGGAAGATCCCACATGTCGCGGAGCGGCTGGTCCCGTGAGCCATGGCTGCTGCGCCTGCGTGCCCGGAGCCTGTGCTCCGCAACGGGAGAGGCCACAACAGTGAGGCCCACGTACAGCCAAAAAAAAAAAAAAAAAAAGCAAACAACCCAATCCCCAAATTGGCAGTAGACCTAAATAGACATTTCTCCAAAGAAGATATACAGATGGCCAAGAAAGACATGAAAATCTTCTCAACATCACTAATTAATAGAGAAATGCAAATTAAAACTACAGTGAGGTATCATCTCACACCAGTTAGAATGGGCATCATCAGAAAATCTACAAACAATAAATTCTGGAGAGGGTGTGGAGAAAAGGGAACCCTCTTGCACTGTTGGTGGGAATGTAAATTGATACGGCTACTATGGAGAACAGTATGGAGGTTCCTTAAAAAACTAAAAATAGAATTACCATATGACCCAGCAATCCCACTACTGGGCATATACTCAGGGAAAACCATAATTCAAAAAGACACATGCACCGCAATGTTCATTGCAGCACTATTTACAATAGCCAGGACATGGAAGTAACCTAAATGCCGATCGACAGATGAATGGATAAAGAAGATGTGGTACATATATACAATGGAATATTACTCAGCCATAAAAAGAACGAAATTGGGTCATTTGTAGAGCTGTGGATGGATCTAGAGACTCTCATACAGAGTGAAGTAAGTCAGAAAGAGAAAAACAAATACCGTATGCTAACACATATATATGGAAGCTAAAAAAAAAAAAAAAACGTTCTGATGAACCTAGGGGCAGGACAGGAATAAGGACACAGACATAGAGAATGGAATTGAGGACACGGGGAGGGGGAAGGGTAAGCTGGGACGAAGTGAGAGAGTGGCATGGACATATATACACTACCAAATGTAAAATAGCTAGTGGGAAGCAACCACATAGCACAGGGAGATCAGCTCCGTGCTTTGTGAGCACCTAGAAGGGTGGGATAGGGAGGGTGGGAGGGAGACCGCAAGAGAGAGGGTATATTGGGATGTATGTATACATATAGCTGATTAACTTTGTTATACTGCAGAAACTAACACAACATTGTAAAGCAATTATACTGCAATAAAGATGTTTAAAAAAAAAAAAGATTAAGCTTTCTAGCTGTAGCCAAGCTATCTTTGGGTTTTCTCTTTTGTCATTGTCACAATACTAAATCCTCCAGCCTGGAGATCAACTCGACTACTCATTTTTTTTTTTTTTTTTTTAGATCATATCCCATGGATATCTCTTCCAAACAATTTCTTGCCTTGGTTGCTTTTAATCCTTTTGGTGAATAAGCCCTGATTAGAACATGGAGTGGATAATGTTGGAGTTTCCCCTCAGCCCACTGCCATGCTTCCCTGAAAGCTACTGTGTTTTTAGTATGTGACCCTGTTCTCCCTCCAGCCCCAAGCCTGGCCACAGTTGGATGAACCAGAGATGGATGTGTGACCCCAGCTCTTCTTAATCTCTTGTCTCTCCTGCAAGTTTGGAATCTGAATTAGACCATGTCTTTCATCCTGAGGGCATACACCTGGCAGCATGGCTGTCTCCGTGTCAGTCTTCTTCAGCCAACATTCCTGGAATCCACTTAGACCAATTTTCTGTGAGGCCAAAGATAGTGAATGC
>NW_006788282.1:167412-168967 GCF_000442215.2 Lipotes vexillifer | reverse complement strand
GCCGAGTTTGAATTTTGCCATTGGAAAAATGCACCAGAACATAGGTTAAGTCAGGGCTAGAGCTCGTAAGTATTAAACTGCCTTTAAAGTAGAGGGAAAAAAAGAGAAAGATTTCTTTGAACACATGACCATGGGGAAGGATAAATTATTTCTGGCAAAAAACCCTAAGGATAAATTTCCAAATTGAGAACTGTGGGTGGTTTTCTGGGAGCTAAGTGTACTACATGGTGGATTTTTTTTTTCTGTTTTCTGCAAAAGATGTATCTAATTGTTGTGTCTTATATAGGAAGCTATATTAAATAGATTGAAATATGCTTTTAGTGCCCTCTTAGGTTTTCACCCTTCCATATCCTCCACATTGTAACTTGTCACTTTTATCTTTCATACTATTTTTAGTAAAGCTTCCTCAGGAATGAATTACCAAATGCATACTATCTATGTATGAAGGAAGAAAAACTGTCAGAGACTGCCTTGCTGCACTTGTTATACATAATATTCAACGAAGTGTCTATATCAAGAAAATTATAATCTAAGACATAAACTTGAAGAAAGAATTGTTGACTATTCAGAAGAAGGCATATAAATATCTAGAAAGTTAAGAGAAAGAATTAGGTCATTTTTACAGTCCAGAAGCTGAACTGAGCATCACATAACAGGGGGTGATACAGCTTCTTAATCACCTTTGCACAGCTCTTATTTTTTCCTTTAACAGAAGATACACAAATGGGAATTTTTTTTTTGGTGGGGGAGAAGGGGCAAGGGTACTCCTTCTCTGGTTTTGATTTGAAACTTCTGATTTGACATACTTTATTTTTGAATCCTCTCTTTTCCTGAAATTTCCCTTCCGTCTGATGCTGCAGGTTTCTTCCTGCATCCTTTCCTCTGCTTGGGGAGCTGACCCTCAAAGCTAGGTTGCTGTGCCTCAGAATCATCACAGGAAAGCCTCCCAGAAGATAGAGCCCTCTGTTTTTTACAGTTATGTCTTATTACTTGCATTTGTTTCGGCTTCCAGCTTTTATAATTTCCCCCTTTTGTCCTTTGCACAGTCGGTTTACTAAAACTAGGATTGCATCTGCATTATTATCATGAAGCTATTAACTGGTTGATTATTGTAAACAATGTCAAACAGTTAAATTTCCTCCAAACTACATACATTTTAAATAATATTAAATGAGGTTTAATTTTCCTTTGAAGAAAGACCTGTGTATTCACCTTGTATCCAACCCCTTTTGAAAGGAGCACAGTTTCTACTTAGGTTGTGTACCAACTTTGGGTTCGTTTGACATAGATATAAATAGAAGTTTGAGACCATTCTTCACCATTCTGGGTAAATTTATGTTGAAAGAATAACAACAAATACTTTCATCTAAGATAATAATAGACAATGCTTATTGAACACTCTCATATGCCAGGCTGTCTTTTAAAAGTCATACCCTAGGGCTTCCCTGGTTGCGCAGTGGTTGAGAGTCAGCCTGCCAGTGCAGGGGACATGGGTTTGTGCCCCGGTCCGGGAGGATCCCACATGCCGCGGAGTGGCTGGGCTCGTGAGCCATGG
>NW_006788282.1:160640-166877 GCF_000442215.2 Lipotes vexillifer | reverse complement strand
AAAAAAAAAAAAAAAAAAAAAAAAAAAAAAGTCATACCCTGTAATATCCCATTTAGTTCTTACAAAAATCCTGTGTGGTATGTTATCTCCAAGTTATCACCTTCATTCTATATGAGATTGCAGAAGCCCAGAGAGCTTAAGTGAAGTATTCAAGATCACGCAGCTCAGGAGAGGCAGAACTAGGAGTTAAACACACAGTTCATTCCAGAAAATATGCCCTTAGCCTCAATCCCACACTGCCTTTCAACAATGTGAGAAATGCATAGAATAATTCAAAATATTTTTTAAAGAAAATATTGTGTTTACACATGGAGGATTATATATATATATATATATATATATATTTATATATATATATGTATGTATATTGGAGGATTCATTCTCAGCCATTGCCTTTGCTTTTTATTTATTTATTTATTTTTTTGCGGTAGGCGGGCCTCTCACTGTTGTGGCCTCTCCCGTTGCGGAGCACAGGCTCCGGACGCACAGGCTCAGCGGCCATGGCTCACGGGCCCAGCTGCTCCGCGGCACGTGGGATCCTCCCGGACCGGGGCACGAACCCGTGTCCCCTGCATCGGCAGGCAGACTCTCAACCACTGCGCCACCAGGGAAGCCCTGCCTTTGCATTTTTAACTTCTAAAACTGACTCCTTTTTTTTTTTATCTCTTTGTGTCTGTACTTTTCTCATTTTTTTTAATTGTAGTTAATTTACAATGTTGTGTTATTTTCAAGTGTACAGCAAAGTGATTCAGTTATATATGTGTATATACATATATATATATATGTATATACACATATATGTACATATTCTTTTTTAGATTCTCTTCCACTGTGGGTTATTATAAGATATTGAGTATAGTTCCTTGCGCTATGCAGCAGGTCCTTGTTGTTTATCTATTTTATATATAATAGTGTGTATATATTAATCCCCAACTCCTAATTTATCTCTTTCCCCTCCTCCTACTATTCCCTTTGGTAACCATAACTTTATTTTGTATGTCTGTGAGTCTATTTCTGTTTTGTAAATAAGTTCATTTGTATCTTTTTTTTAGATTCCACATGTAAGTGATATCATATGATATTTGTCTTTCTGTGTCTGACTTACTTCGCTTAATATGATAATCTCTAGGTCCATCCATGTTGCTGCAGATGGCATTATTTCATTCTTTTTAATGGCAGAGTAGTATTCCATTTTGTATATGGACCACATCTTCTTTATCCATTCCTCTGTCAATGGACATTTAGGTTGCTTCCATGTCTTGGCTATTGTAACTAGTGCTGCTATAAACATTGGGGCACATGTTTCTTTTTGAGTTAGATAAAACTGTCTCTTTTATCATGAACCCATTTACTTGGTTCTTGCTTACATGTAACTTACTTACATTACATGTTATAAAAGCATGATAAGGTGTTTCGTGTAAGATAATCTATGTGAAATACAACAAGGTCAGTTATAACATCTCTCTCTCCATCCTGGACTTCTTCTCTTTAGAACCCTTTGTAAGAGCCTCATGGCACCTCAACATGGGCCTCTCACAACATTGCAATTCCACATTCCATGACAGCTACCCCTGCCTTCGCCTTGAACACAAATCCAAATCTTCTTTTTGAGTTTTCCTTGTCTCAGGAAGTGGAACCACCAGTTACTAAAAAAAATGAGCATTATCTTAATTTGCCCCTTTCCCCCAAAGATTACCTCTGAAAGATGTCTTTCCTATATTCTTTTTTTTTTTTACATCTTTATTGGAGTATGATTGCTTCACAATGGTGTGTTAGTTTCTGCTTTATAACAAAGTGAATCAGTTATACATATACATATGTTCCCATATCTCTTCCCTCTTACGTCTCCCTCCCTCCCACCCTCCCAATCCCACCCCTCCAGGCGGTCACAAAGCACCGAGCTGATCTCCCTGTGCTATGCGGCTGCTTCCCACTATCTATCTACCTTACGTTTGGTAGTGTATATATGTCAATGCCTCTCTCTCGCTTTGTCACAGCTTACTCTTCCCCCTCCCCATATCCTTAAGTCCATTCTCTAGTAGGTCTGTGTCTTTGTTCCTGTCTTACCCCTAGGTTCTTCATGACTTTTTTTTTCTTAAATTCCGTATATATGTGTTAGCATACGGTATTTGTCTTTCTCTTTCTGACTTACTTCACTCTGTATGACAGACTCTAGGTCTATACACCTCATTACAAATAGCTCAATTTCGTTTCTTTTTATGGCCGAGTAATATTCCATTGTATATATGTGCCACATCTTCTTTATCCATTCATCCGATGATGGACACTTAGGTTGTTTCCACCTCCAGGCTATTGTAAATTGAGCTGCAATGAACATTTTGGTACATGACTCTTTTTGAAATATGGTTTTCTCAGGGTATATGCCCAGTAGTGGGATTGCTGGGTCATATGGTAGTTCTATTTGTAGTTTTTTAAGGAACCTCCATACTGTTCTCCACAGTGGCTGTATCAATTTACATTCCCACCAACAGTGCAAGAGGGTTCCCTTTTCTCCACACCCTATCCAGCATTTATTGTTTCTAGATTTTTTGATGATGGCCATTCTGACTGGTGTGAGATGATATCTCATTGCAGTTTTGATTTGCATTTCTCTAATGATTAATGAAGTTGAGCATTCTTTCATGTGTTTGTTGATGGTCTGTATATCTTCTTTGGAGAAATGTCTATTTAGGTCTTCTGCCCATTTTTGGACTGGGTTTTTTCTTTTTTTCTTATTGAGCTGCATGAGCTGCTTATAAACTTTGGAGATTAATCCTTTGTCACTTGCTTCATTTGAAAATATTTTCTCCCATTCTGAGGGTTGTCTTTTGGTCTTGTTTATGGTTTCCTTTGTTGTGCAAAAGCTTTGACGTTTCATTAGGTCCCATTTGTTTATTTTTGTTTTTATTTCCATTCCTCTGGGAGGTGGGTCAGAAAGGATCTTGCTGTGATTTATGTCATAGACTGTTCTGCCTATGTTTTCCTCTAAGAGCTAGATAGTTTCTGGCCTTACATTTAGGTCTTTAATCCATTTTGAGCTTATTTTTGTGTATGGTGTTAGGGAGTGATCTAATCTTACTTTTACATGTACCTGTCCAGTTTTCCCAGCACCATTTATTGACGAGGCTGTCCTTTCTCCATTGTACCTTCCTGCCTCCTTTATGAAAGATAAGGTGACCATATGTGTGTGGGTCTATCTCTGGGCTTTCTATCCTGTTCCATTGATCTATCTTTCTGTTATTGTGCCAGTACCATACTGTCTTGATTACTGTAGCTTTGTAGTATAGTCTGAAATCAGGGAGCCTGATTCCTCCAGCTCCGTTTATCATTCTCAAGATTGCTTTGGCTATTCAGGGTCTTTTGTGTTTCCATACAAATTGTGAAATTTTTTGTCCTAGTTCTGTGAAATTTTCTTAAATTTACCAAGGCTTGACTTGTGACCCAAGATATGATCTATCCTGGAGAATGTTCTAAGCACTTGAGAAAAATGTGTATTCTGTTGTTTTTGGATGGAATGTCCTATAAATATCAATTGAGTCCATCTTGTTTAACGTAACATTTAAAGCTTGTGTCTCCTTATTTATTTTCATTTTGAATGATCTGTCCATTGGTGAAAGTGGGGTGTTAAAGTCCCCTACTATGAATGTGTTACTGTCAATTTCCCGTTTATGGCTGTTAGTATTTGCCTTATGTATTGAGGTGCTCCTATGTTGGGTGCATAAATATTTACAATTGTTATATCTTCTTCTTGGATCTATCCCTTGATCATTATGTAGTGTCCTTCTTTGTCTCTTCAATTAGTCTTTATTTTAAAGTCTATTTTGTCTGATATGAGAATTGCTACTCCAGCTTTCTTTTGGTTTCCATTTGCATGAAATATCTTTTTCCATCCCCTTACTTTCAGTCTGTATGTGTCTCTAGGTCTGAAGTGGGTCTCTTGTAGACAGCAAATATATCGGTCTTGTTTTTGTACCCATTCAGCCAATCTGTGTCTTTTGCTGGGAGCATTTAGTCCATTTACATTTAAGGTAATTATCGATATGTATGTTCCTATTCCCATTTTCTTAATTGTTTTGGGTTCGTTACTGTAGGTCTTTTCCTTCTCTTGTGTTTCTTGCCTAGAGAAGTTCCTTTAGCAGTTGTTGTAAAGCTGGTTTGGTGGTGCTGAACTCTCTCAGCTTTTGCTTGTCTGTAAAGGTTTTAATTTCTCCATCAAATCTGAATGAGATCCTTGCTGGGTTGAGTAATCTTGGTTGCAGGTTTTTCTCCTTCATCACTTTAAATATGTCCTCCCAGTCCCTTCTGGCTTGCAGAGTTTCTGCTGAAAGATCAGCTGTTAACCTTATGGGGATACCCTTGTGTGTTATTTGTTGTTTTTCCATTGCTGTTTTTAATGTTTTCTTTGTATATAATTTTTGACAGTTTGATTAATATGTGTCTTGGCATATTTCTCCTTGGATTTATCCTGTATGGGGCTCTCTGTGCTTCCTGGGCTTTATTAACTATTTCCTTTCCCATATTAGGGAAGTTTTCAACTATAATCTCTTCAAATATTTTCTCAGTCCCTTTCTTTTTCTCTTCTTCTTCTGGAACCCCTATAATTCGAATGTTGGTGCGTTTAATGTTGTCCCAGAGGTCTCTGAGACTGTCCTCAGTTCTTTTCATTCTTTTTTCTTTATTCTGCTCTGCAGTAGTTATTTCCACTATTTTATCTTCCAGGTCACTTATCCGTTCTTCTGCCTCATTTATTCTGCTATTGATCCCATCTAGAGTATTTTTCATTTCATTTATTGTGTTGTTCATCATTGTCTGTTTCATCTTTATTTCTTCTAGGTCCTTGTTAACTGCTTCTTGCATTTTGTCCATTCTATTTCCAAGATTTTGGATCATCTTTACTATCATTATTCTGAACTCTTTTTCAGGTAGACTGCCTATTTCCTCTTCATTTGTTAGGTCTGGTGGGTTTTTATCTTGCTCCTTCATCTGCTGTGTGTTTTTCTGTCTTCTCATTTTGCTTATCTTACTGTGATTGGGTTCACCTTTTTGCAGGCTGCAAGTTCGTAGCTCCCGTTGTTTTTGATGTCTGTCTCCAGTGGCTAAGGTTGGTTCAGTGGGTTGTGTAGGCTTCCTGGTGGAGGGGACTAGTGCCTGTGTTCTGGTGGATGAGGCTGGATCTTGTCTTGCTGGTGGGCAGGTCCACGTGTGGTGGTGTGTTTTGGGGTGTCTGTGGACTTATTATGATTTTAGGCAGCCTCTCTGCTAATGGGTGGGGTTGTGTTCCTGTCGTGCTAGTTGTTTGACATAGGATATCCAGCACTGTAGCTTGCTGGTCGTTGAGTGAAACTGGGTGCTGGTGTTGAGATGGAGATCTCTGGGAGATTTTCGCTATTTGATATTATGTGGAGCTGGGAGGTCTCTTGTGGACCAGTGTCCTGAAGTTGGCTCTCCCACCTCAGAGGCACAGCACTGACTCCTGACTGCAGCACCAAGAGCCGTTCATCCACACGGCTCAGAATAAAAGGGAGGAAAAGTAGAAAGAAGGAATTAGTACATGAAGAAAGAAAGAAAGAAAGAAAGAAAGAAAGAAAGAAAGAAAGAAAGAAAAGGAGGAGGGAGGGAAGGAAGTAGGAAGGAAGGAAGGAAGGAGGGAAGGAAGAAAAAAAGAAAGAAAGGAGATAAAGTAAAATAAAATAAAGTAAGATAAAATATAATAAAGTTATTAAAATAAAAAAAGAATTATTAAGAAAAACAAAAACGGACGGATAGAACCCTAGGACAAATGGTGGAAGCAAAGCTATACAGACAAAATCTCACACAGAAGCATACACATACACACTCACAAAAAGAGGAAAAGGGGAAAAAAATCATAAATCTTCCTCTCAAAATCCACCTCCTCAATTTGGGATGATTTGTTGTCTATTAATGTATTCCACAGTTGCAGGGTACATCAAGTTGATTGTGGAGGTTTAATCCACTGCTCCTGAGGCTGCCGGGAGAGATTTCCCTTTCTCTTCTTTGTTCGCACAGCTCCCGGGGCTCAGCTTTGGATTTGGCCCCGCCTCTGCGTGTAGGTCGCCTGAGGGCGTCTGTTCTTCGCTCAGACAGGACGGGGTTAAAGGAGCCGCTGATTCGGGGGCTCTGGCGCACTCAGGCCGGGGGGGAGGGAGGGGCACGGAGGCGGGGCGAGCCTGCGGCGGCAGAAGCCGGCGTGACGTTGCACCAGCCTGAGGCGCGCCG
>NW_006788282.1:106135-160438 GCF_000442215.2 Lipotes vexillifer | reverse complement strand
TTAAGCAGCGCTCTGAATCCCCTCTCCTCGCGCACCAGGAAGCAAAGAGGTAAGAAAAAGTCTCTTGCCTCTTCGGCAGCTCCAGACTTTTCCCCAGACTCACTCCCGGCTATCTGTGGTTCACTAACCCCTTCAGGCTGTTCACCCCGCCAGCCCCAGTCCTGTCCCTGCGCTCCGACCGAAGCCCGAGCCTCAGCTCCCAGCCCCGCCCGCCCCGGCGGGTGAGCAGACAAGCCTCTCGGGCTGGTGAGTGCCGGTCGGCCCCGATCCTCTGTGCGGGAATCTCTCTGCTTTGCCCCCCGCACCTCTGTTACTGTGCTTTCCTCCGCGGCGCCGAAGCTCCCCCTCCGCCACCCGCAGTCTCCGCCCGCGAAGGGGCTCCTAGTGTGTGGAAACCTATCCTCCTTCACGGCCCCCTCCCACTGGTGCAGGTCCCGTCCCTATTCTTTTGTCTCTGTTTCTTCTTTTTTCTTTTGCCCTACCCAGGTACGTGGGGATTTTCTTGCCTTTTGGGAGGTCTGAGGTCTTCTGCCAGCGTTCAGTAGGTGTTCTGTAGGAGTTTTTACACGTGTAGATGTATTTCTGGTGTATCTGTGAGGAGGAAGTGATCTCCGCGTCTTACTCTTCCGCCCTCTTCCCGGAAGCCCCGTCTTTCCTGTCTTCTTACCTCAGTGTCAAATCCTTCCTCGAAACCCTGTCATGTGTTGATAAGTCATCGCTAAGAGCATCTTAGGCCGTTCCTAGTACCTTCCAAACAGCTACCAGGTGAAGTTCCTCACAGGCAGATCCCATTATGCTATTCATTCCCTTCATTTCCTAGCTTGCTCCTCAGACCTACAGAATTGGTTCAAATGTCTGATACTCTTCCAGGCTTACCTCCCTAAATGTCCAGACATTGAAGCTTCCACTTCAATTTCACCAAAGCACATTCAGTTTCTCACCAGGCCAAACGTTCTGTGATTTTGTTATAACCCTGTGGTTCCCAGCTCCTACTTAACTGCCTGGTGACTTCTGTTCTTCCTCCAGAACAGATCAATTACTACCTCCTTTTAGAAACATTTTCTCATCAAAACTCCATATCCCCCAACTAAATTAAGTATTCTCTCCATGTGCTACTACTTTACTGCTGCACTTCTATTTACCTCATTTATATGTGATGAGATTTAACCACACTGTCTCTAATCATCGTATTTTTTTGGTGTATCTTCTTAGTGTGAGGCTGAGGAAGACAGAGTCTTATGTGTTCATCATCTCTGGATCCTGGCACCTTGAACCTGGCACGTGGTAAGTGCTCAATATATGATTGTTGAATTGAACTGAAATTTTAGCACATGCCCTAAAATTGTGATTAACAATGAACAAAAATATTGTTGGCTGCCCTGAGCAATAAGAACAAAAGTGAGATGATAGAAAATTGAATATAACAGAAAATAACATTCAGGGCATGTTATGGCACTTTGCACATTAAAGCTAATTGTCTCCATATTCTTTTTATACATCTGTGCTAATTTGTAATACAAGCAATGCTCAAAGATGTCTGATTATGGTACCTCAAGACTTTGTATCACCAAGATTCAATTATTGCAATATACTTTATCTTCTATCACACATACATATCATGTGTGTTTGTGTGTGTGTGTGTATATAAATACGAATGCAACCCAAATCCCATCAACCTGGATGTAAAAATAGAATCACAATTGTTATAAACCCATTTTCCTCTCTTAACTGCTCTGCAGAAACTCTAGACTCCTCACAAATTCCTCCCAAATAGTTCTGGGAGACCTCAGGCAGGTTCCCAAGTGTGCTGGATAAACTAGTACTCTCGACCACCTGAGGTACCTGTCAGCCTTCTCCTCTCCTGCCCAGCTTGCCCTGGCTGTGCCTCCGTCTCCACTGATGCCTTCTGTGTTTTATGGGTCTTTGTGTTGAACAACATGGTATCTGTGCCAAGAGTACTAATGTCCAGCCCTCTCCCTCCAGAGAGACTGCTATTGAAGCCAGCCTGGTTTACCCAATGGACCGGGCAAGCACATGCTTAGAGCACTAACAAAATATAGGCATCAGGAAAACTTTTGTAAATCATTTGCTATTCAAAAATTCATTGATTTAGTTTTCATAGCAAGATCATAATTTATTTAAATTTTCTTACATTTACTTAACAGTTCAGAGTTATTATTATTTCATGTCTATGTGGGAGAATTATCATAATCTTTTGAGTCTCAGGCCCTCTAGAAATCTTAAGGCAGCCCTCATTGTCACTAACGTCCACTGATGTCCAGTCAGCAGGTGCCACTGCCCAGTGGGAAGGGTGCCAATGTCTATGCTACTGGCCCTATCTCATATTTGAAGCCCAAACACTTGCTTGATATTTCCCAGATCTTTTTTTTTCTTTTTTGTCTATTTTTATTGCAACTCCCTTGATGTAGGACTCAGGTGTGGGTTCATGGAGATTGAACTAAAGGAGATTCTGAGAACAGTATTCAGTATTCTTCTCAGACTTTGGTCCATGCTCTTGATGGCCTTTTTCTCTTGGGATTTTTCTTGCTCATGGAGAGGAATCTTGGTGCTTTCTAACTAGACTCTGGATAGACGCTCCCTCCATCCTTGCCACTCCAGGTGGGTTTAATGCTAGGGTCATGGGAGCTAGATTCTGTATGGAAATGCTGGTTCACTAATAAATTTATAAACATTTTTTGAAATGAAAAATAACTTGTTTTATTTTATCAAACTCTAGTTACAAGACTATTCCTTAGGCAGGCAATCTGATGAGCTGAATTTTCACTGTATCATTTTGATCTCTGAATTTTAAAATAGACATTTGAGGGCTTTCAAAGAAACAAGAAACACAAACTCTTCCAAAAAATTAACATAACTTTTTCTAAGAATGATTAAAGGAGACAAGGCAGGTGGTACAAACAAACTTTACTTAACACTTCATGAAGCAGACTGTCTCCGTTCCCAGGCATCCAGACCACTGCAGGGGCAGAAGACAGGAGCTTTTTGTAGGGTAAAGAACAGGAAACAAGGAAATAGCTATAGAACTCACAGTTGGCTTGGCATTCGGGGATTGGCTACTGGATGTACTGTGTTTCTGGTCAAGGAGAGCATCTAAAGGGAAATGAAAGTCACCTAAGTTTCAGTTTGCTAATGAGGCACCCAGGGTGGAGATGGCTGCATCTTGGGCCTAGAAAGTTATTTCAACACAAATCATGTACTTCCCATGTCTGAACTGTCCCTAGAGAGTGAGGGGTTGAGTGGGAGCTGCACAAGTCAACGGACGCATACACAGTCCTCACCTAATTATTCCACACCCAATATTCAGGTGACCTCATCACTGGATTGGACAAGAAGTGGGCAAGGATGAGAGAATTTCCCTCTAATCCTTACCTCAGAACATCCCCAGGTTTCACTGAGTCTGTAGGGAAGTTTTCAAAAACTGTAATGATTTTTTTCATTTAAAAGCAAAAGAAGTGGCAATGGCAGTGACAGTGAGAGCCAAATTCCCTTTGATTCATTTTCCAGGCCATCTGCTTTTCTCTTTGTGCTCTGTATGATAGAGTCTGTTGGGATCATTGAACAAGATAACTGAGATTAAGCAAAATAGATTCCACTTCACTGAATCTTAAATTGCTAAAATACATAGTCTTGTTTGAGAAGTCATTGGGAAGTATAAAACTGAAATAAATATAGGAAATTCAAGTGATTTTGTAATAGATCCTCTATTGGTTTGGGTAAAAACTAAGCTGCTGTGACAGAAGGAGAAAAATACAGTGGGTTAAAATAAAAGATCATTTATTCCTCTATCACATAATAGCCAGAGGTGAGCTATCCAGAGCCACCAGGGTCTCAGCATCTGCATGTTTTGCTATCTTCCTGTTTGATGTCTGCCAGACTAGATGGGCCGTAGCCAGATCTGATGGAGAAGACAGAATATCACCCAGAAATCCTAACTGTGAGCTGAATGAAGAAACAGGATGAGATTTGACTTGTCTTTTGTGGGGAGAGGGAGAGTTGTATTAATAGAAAGAAGAAAGTATGTGGAATCTAGGGGAGGAGGGATGTACGGAGGGGCAGATTGATGGCCAGTCTCCCAGTAGCCTTCTCTCCTTTTTATGTTTAGTAATAGGGTCCCCCAGCCTTTACCTGGGTACACAGATCCCTTCACAGCTGCAAAATACACAGTACAATAAGTCCCCTACATACAAACCTTCAAGTTTAGAACTTTCAGAGATGCAAACGTGCGTTCACGTGTCCAATCACATAAGTTAGTTCATGTGTCTGGCGTACATTGTCACACGTGTGCATCCCCTACAAGTGGTTGAGCTTCTGTGTGCTTTACTGTGTAGTACTGTATAGAATATAGTAGTACAATGTCTTTATTTCAAGCCCAGGATGTCCAAGCAAGCATAAAAGCAGCAGTGATATAGCTGGTACAGTACTACCCAGACATCACTGGATCGTTTTTTCGAGAGGGTAGGTAGAATTGAATCCAGCAAGTAACCAGAACCTGTGCCGTGAATGTCAGGTGTGAGTGAAATGGCAGCTCGCTCTCCGTCTCCTGTTGCTGACAATCCTTCAGCTCTGCCATCTCCCACCTCCTCTCCCTCCTCCAGTCAGTAACTCTTCTTGCCTGTTCACTCGATGCCAGCCCCTGTATGCCAGCTGTTGTACTGTACTACTGTACTTTTCAAGGTACTGTACTGTAAGATTAAAAGTGTTTTCTATTTTTTGTGTTTGTTTGTTTTTTATGTATTATTTGTGTGCAAAGTATTATAAACCTATTACAGTACAGTACTATATAGCCGATTGTGTTAGTTGAGTACCTAGGCTAACTTTGTCAGACTTACGAACAAATTGGACTTACCAACATACTTTTGGAATGAAACTCGTTCGCATGTAGGGGACTTATTGTATTCTCCCAGGCAGTTTTACAGTCATGTGAGGCTGTCTGACTGTGTTCAAGCCGATGGGGTAGGAAAGAATCTGAGTCAGGCCATTTCCGGGTCATCTCACAGATACTCTGTCTGCTCACCTTTCTGTTGCTTAGAAAATGGTGACAGTTGAGGTGGGATCAAGATGACAGAGTAGGAGGATGCTGAGATCACCTCCTCTCATAAACACATCAAAACATCAACTACATATAGAAAAACCCTCTCTGAAATTGACCTGGAGACTAGTGGGATGGCTCTTCTACAACCAAAGCTGTAAAGAAAGATCCTCACAGAGTCTGGTAGGAGGGGACGAGAAGTGATTTGGGCAGAACCTGCACCCCTAGCAGGAGGGGGATATCACAGGCTCAGGGATCCTCCCTGGGAAGTGAGCTGTTCGAGCCACATATTAGACACCCCAGGTCTGGGGTCCAAAACCAAGAAGATGAGCCCCCTTGGTTGTTTTGAAAACCAGTGAGGCTTACCAGAGAGCTGTAGGAAACTGAGATTCCACTCATGAAGAGTGCAGAAACATGCTTGTTCACTCTCGGTCCCAGCGCTGAGGAAGCAGAGTGCAAACTGCCTGGGGCTCTAGCTGGCTTGCCAGGATCACCCCAGCACACACACCTCAGTCCACACTGGGGTCCCCGTCGGCCCCTCTTGCTCTAGTGCTGCTGTCCACCACGGTGGAAGCTGCGGTTGCCAACAAGAAGGTGCACACTTGGAGGAAACAGAGCCAACTCAGACCCCTGACCAGGGTGGAGGCAACCATTGCCAGAGCATGCATGCACTTGGGAGAGAACAAAACTAGCTCAATGGAGCAGCTCCAACCCCTCCATCCCCAGCCAAACCTCTAACTAAAGCATGCACATAGAGGAAAAAGCAAAAGCAGCATGAAGTGCAACCCCAAGCCCTTGGATCCTGGCTAAAGCCCCAACCAAGGCAGAGACTGCCTTCACACCATTGAGAAACCTAGCTCCCCCAGGGCATATGCTCCATCCCCTTGGGCCCTGCCTCTACCCCCTATAGGGCAGTGACTGCCATTGAGCAGAGGAAAAGCCGCAGCTCACACCTGGCTCTGGCTCTAGCCCCTCCATCTCCAACCCCACTTCATTCCAAGGTGATAGCTGCCAGCACATCCCAGGGGAAGACACAGCCACTCCTGACTTCAGATCCAGCTCTCCCGCCTACTAGGCACACACAGACTGCATAGGGACACTCTTACACAGGACATGTCTTCAAAACAGGGACAAGTAACTGTTTCACCTAATTTCATAGAGACAGAGAAAGTTAAACAAAGTGAGAAGACAGAGGAGTATGTTTCAAACAAAAGAACAGGAAAAAAAAAAAGCCCTGCAAAAAAAAACTTAATGAAACATAAATAAATAATTTACCTGATAAAGAGTTCAAAGCAATAGTAATAAGAATAGTAATTGAACGTGGGAAAAGATTAGATGAACACAGTGAGAATTTTAACAAAGAACTATAAAATATAAAAAAGTATCAATCAGACCTGAAGAATAAGATAACTGAAATGAAAAATAAACTTAGAAGGAATTAATAGCAGGTTAGGTGATACAGAAGAACACATAAGTGATCTGGAATACAGAATAATGGAAAACACCCAATCAGAAGAGCAAGAAGAAAAATAAATTGTAAAAAATGAGAATAGTTTAAGGAAGCTCTGCAACAATATCAAGCATACTAACATTCCCATTATAGGGGTCCTAGAGGAGAAGAGAAAATGAAAGGGTAGAAATTGTATATGGTGAAATTATGGCTGAAAACTTCCTAAACCTGAAGAAGGAAACAAATATGCAAGTACAGGAAACACAGAGCATCCCAGATAAGATGAACCCAAGCAGACCCACACCAAGACATATAATTAAAATGACAGAAGTTAAGTTTAAGAAGAGAATTTTAAAGACAGCTAGAGTAAAGCAAAAAGCCATATAGAAATAAACCCCCATAAGGCTGTCAGCTGATTTTTCTGCAGAGACTTTGCAGGTTAGGTAGGAGTGTCATGATACATTTAATATGCTGAAAGAAAAAAATCTATAACTTAGCACAGGGTAAACTCTACCCAGCAAGTTTATCATTCAGAATTGAAGGAGAGATAAAGAACTCCTCAGACAAGCAAAAACTAAAGGAATTCATCAATGCTAAACTGATCCTACAAGAAGTGTTAAAGAGTCTTCTTTAAGTGAAAAAGCAAAGGCTACAACAAGAAATAAAAAATTAGAGGAAGGGAGAAATCCCTTGGGTAAAGGCAAATATATAAAAAGGCTGTGGATCAACCACTCACAGTATGAAAGTTAAAAGACAAAAATTGTAAAATCTCTTATACCTACAATAAACAGTTAAGGGAGAGGTAGATATGAAGGTGTAAAATATGATATCAAACACAAAACGTGGGAGAGGATAAAAAATGTAGATCTTTTAGAATGTGATCGAACTTAAAGGACTACATGTTTAAAACAAGTAGATATAGTTATAGGTCAACATATATAAACCCCATGGTAACCACAAATCAAAAGCCTACAATAGACACACAAAAACTAGGGAGAAAGAACTACAAGCCTACCATTAAAGAAAATCATTAAACCATAAGGGAAAAGACTAAAAGAAGAAGAAAAGTACAAAGAAGAACTGCAAAAACAACCAGAAAACAAGTAACAAATTAGCAATAAGTATGTGCCTATAAATAATCACTTTAAATGTCAGTGGACTAAATGCTCCAATCAAAAGACATAGGGTAGAGAGGGCAGACAGCAGAAGCAAGAAAAACTATAATCCTGCAGCCTGTGGGAAAAAAATCACATTCACAGAAAGACAGACAATATGAAAAGGCAGAGGGCTATATACCAGATGAACGAACAAGATATAACACCAGAAAAACAACTAAATGACGTGGAGATAGGCAACCTTCCAGAAAAAGAATTTAGAAAAATTATAGTGAGTATGATCCAGGACCTCGGAAAAAGAATGGAGGCAAAGATCGAGAAGATTCAAGAAATGTTTAACAAGGATCTAGAAGAATTAAAGAACAAACCAACAGAAATGAACAATACAATAACTGAAATGAAAAATACACTAGAAGGAATCAATAGCAGAATAACTGAGGCAGAAGAACAGATAACTGACCTGGAAGACAGAATAGTGGAATTCACTGCTGCGGAACAGAATAAAGAAAAAAGAATGAAAGAAATGAAGGCAGTCTAAGAGACCTCTGGGACAACATTAAACACAATAACATTCACATTATAGGGGTCCCAGAAAGAGAAGAGAGAGAGAAAGGACCCGAGAAAATATTTGAAGAAATTATAGTCAAAAACTTCCTTAACATGGGAAAGGAAATAGCCCCCCAAGTCCAGAAAGCACAGAGAGTCCCATAAAGGATAAACCCAAGGAGAAACACACTGAGACACATAGTAATCAAACTGGGAAAAATTAAACACAAAGAAAAATTATTGAAAGCAGCAAGGGAAAAACGACAAATAACATACAAGGGAAATCCCATAAGGTTAACAGCTGATTTCTCAGCAGAAACTCTACAAGCCAGAAGGGAGTGGCATGACATATTTAAAGTGATGAAATGGAAGAATCTACAACCAAGATTACTCTACCCGGCAAGGATCTCATTCAGATTTGATGCAGAAATCAAAAGCTTTACAGACAAGCAAAAGCTAAGAGAATTCAGCACCACCAAACCAGCTCTACAACAAATGTTACAGGAACTTCTCTAAGTGAGAAACACATGGGAAAAAAAGGAAGTACAAAAACAAACCCAAAACAATTAAGAAAATGGTAAAAGGAACATACATATCAATAATTACCTTAAATGTGAATGGATTAAATGCTCCAACAAAAAGATGCAGGCTTGCTGAATGGATACAAAAACAAGATCCAAATATATGCTGTCTACAAGAGACCCACTTCAGACCTAGGGACACATACAGACTGAAAGGGAGGGGATAGAAAAGGATATTCCATGCAAATGGAAATCAAAAGAAAGCTGGAGTAGCAATACTCAAATCAGATAAAATAGAATTTAAAATAAAGAATGTTACACGCAACAAGGAAGGACACTACATAATGATCAAGGGATCAATCCAAGAACAAGAGATAACAATTATAAATATATATGCACCAAACATAGGAGCACCTCAATACATAAGGCAACAGCTATAAGCTATAAAAGAGGAAATTGACAGTAACACAATAATAGTGGGGAACTTTAACAACTCACACCAATGGACAGATCATCCAAACAGAAAATTAATAAGGAAACACAAGCTTTAAATTACACAATAGACCAGATAGATTTAATTGATATTTATAGGACATTCCATCCAAAAACAGCGGATTATACTTTCTTCTCAAGTATGCGTGGAACATTCCCCAGGATAGATCACATCTTGGGTCACTAATCAAGCCTTAGTACATTTAAGAAAATTGAAATCATATCAAGCATCTTTTCTGACCACAACGTTATGAGATTAGAAATAAATTACAGAGAAAAAAAGTAAAAAAATACAAAAACATGGAGGCTAAACAATATGTTACTAAATAACCAAGAGATCACTGAAGACATCAAAGAGGAAATCAAAAAATACCTAGAGACAAATGACAATGAAAACACAACTATCCAAAACCCATGGGATGCAGCAAAAGCAGTTGTAAGAGGGAAGTTATAGCAATACAATCCTACCTCAAGAAGCAAGAAAAATCTCAAATAAACAACCTAACCTTACACCTAAAGCAATTAGAGAAAGAAGAGCAAAAAAACCCACAAAGTTAGCAGAAGGAAAGAAATCATAAACATCAGAGCAGAAATAAATGAAATAGAAACAAAGAAAACAATAGCAATGATCAATATAATTAAAATCTGGTTATTTGAGAAGATAAACAAAATTGATAAACCATTAGCCAGACTCATCAAGAAAAATACAGAGAGGGCTCAAATCAATAAAATTAGAAATGAAAAAGGAGACGTTACAGCAGACACTGCAGAAATACAAAGTGAGAGACTACTACAAGCAACTCTATGCCAATAAAATGGACAACCTAGAAGAAATAGACAAATTCGTAGACAGGTATAACCTTCCAAGACTGAACCAGGAAGAAATAGAAAATATGAACAGACAAATCACAAGTAATGAAATTGAAACTGTGATTAAAAATCTTCCAACAAACAAAAGTCCAGGACCAGATGCCTTCACAGGTGAATTCTATCAAACATTTAGAGAAGAGCTAACACTCATCCTTCTCAAACTCTTCCAGAAAATTGCAGAGGAAGGAACACTCCCAAACTCATTCTATGAGGCCACCATCATCTTGATACCAAAACAAGACAAAGATACTACAAAAAAAGAAAATTAAAGACCAACATCACTGATGAATATGGATGCAAAAAATCCTCAACAAAATACTAGCAAACAGAATCCAACAACACATTAAAAGGATCATACACCATGATCAAGTGGGATTTATCCCAGGGATGCAAGGATTCTTCAATATATGCAAATCATTCAATGTGATACACCATATTAACAAGCTGAAGAATAAAAACCATATGATCATCTCAATAGATGCAGAAAAAGCTTTTGACAAAATTCAACACCCATTTATGATAAAAACTCTCCAGAAAGTGGGCACAGAGGGAACCTACCTCAACATAATAAAGGCCACATATGACACACCCACAGCAAACATCATTCTCAATGGTGAAAAACTGAAAGCATTTCCTCTAAGATCAGGAACAAGACAAGGATATCCACTCTCACCACCATTATTCAACATAGTTTTGGAAGTCCTAGCCATGGCAATCAGAAGAAAAAGAAATGAAAGGAAAGAAATTGGAAAAGAAGAGGTAAAACAGTCACTATTTGCAGATGACATGATACTATACACAGAGAATCCTAAAGATGCCACCAGAAAACTACTAGAGTTAATCAATGAATTTGGTAAAGTTGCAGGATACAAAATTAATGCACAGAAATCTCTTGTATTCCTATACACTAATGATGAAAAATCTGAAAGAGAACACTCCCATTTACCACTGCAACAAAAATAATAAAATACCTATGAATAAACCTACCTAGGGAGACAAAAGACCTGTATGCAGAAAACTATAAGACACTGTTGAAAGAAATTAAAGATGACACAAACAGATGGAGAGATATACCATGTTCTGGGATTGAAAGAATCAGTATTGTGAAAATGACTGTACTCTCCAAAGCAATCTACAGATTCAATGCAATCCCTATCAAATTACCAATGGCATTTTTTACAGAACTAGAACAAAATATCTTGTATGGAGAAAGCAAAGACCCTGAATAGCCAAAGCAGTCTTGAGGGGAAAAAGATGGAGCTGGAGGAATCAGGCTCCCTGACTTCAGACTATACTACAAAGCTACAGTAATCAAGACAATATGGTGTTGGCACAAAAACAGAAATATAGATCAATGGAACAGGATAGAAAGCTCAGAGATAAACCTATGCACTTATGGTCAACTAATCTATGACAAAGGAGGCACGGATATACAATGGAGTAAAGACAGTCTCTTCAGTAAGTGGTGCTGGGAAAACTGGACAGCTACATGTAAAAGAATGAAATTAGAACACTCCCTAACACCATACAAAAAGATAAAGTGGATTAGAGACCTAAATGTAAGACTGGACACTATAAAACTCTTAGAGGAAAACATAGGAAGAACACTCTTTGACATAAATCATAGCAAGATTTTTTTTGATCCACCTCCCAGAGTAATGGAAATAAAAACAAAAATGAACAGCTGGGACCTAATAAAACTTAAAAGCTTTTGCACAGCAAAGGAAACTATAAACAAGATGAAAAGACAACCCTCAGAATGGGAGAAAATATTTGCAAACGAATCAACTGACAAAGGATTAATCTCCAAAATATATAAACAGCTCATGCAGCTCAATATTAAAAAACAACCCAATCCAAAAATGGGCAGAAGACCTAAATAGACATTTCTCCAAAGAAGATATACAGATGGCCAAGAAGCACATGAAAAGGTGCTGAACGTCACTAATTATTAGAGAAATGCAAATCAAAACTGCAATGAGGTATTACCTCATGGCAGTTAGAATGGGCATCATCAGAAAATCTACAAACAACCAATGCTGGTGAGGGTGTGGAGAAAAGGGAACCCTCTTGCATTGTTGGTAGGAATGTATATTGACACAGCCTTTATGGAGAACAGTATGGTGGTTCCTCAAAAGCTAAAAATAGAATTAGTGTAAGACTCAGCAATCCCACTACTGGGCATATACCCAGAGAAAACCATAATTCAGAAAGACACATGCACCCCAATGTTCACTGCAGCACTATTTACAATAGCCAGGTCATGGAAGCAACCTAAATGCCCATCCACAGACGAATGGATAAAGAGACGTGGTACATATATACAATGGAGTATTACTCAGCCATAAAAAGGAATGAAATTGAGTCATTTGTATAAAACCCATGCTTATATGGTTAATTACTCTGTGACAAAGGAGACAAAAATATACAACGGAAAAAAGAGTCTATTTAATAACTGGTGCTAAGAAAACTGGACGGCTACATGTAAAAGAAAAAAGTTAGAACTTTTAATTATTTTGTATACAAAAATAAGCTCAAAATGGATTAGAGACTTAAATGTAAGACCAAAAACCATAAAAATCCTAGAAGAGAACATAGGCAGAACACTCTTTGACATAAGTCTTAGCAGTAGTTTTTTGGATATGTCTCCTCAGGCAAGGGAACCAAAAGTTTAAATAAATAAATTGGACCTAATCAAGCTTAAAAGCTTTTGCACAGCAAAGGGAACCATCAACAGAATGAAAAGACATCTTACTGAATGGGGGAAGATATTTGCCAATGATATGACTGATAAGGGGTTAATAGCCAACACATATAAACAGCTCACACAACTCAATATAAAACCCCACACCTGGTTAAAAAATGGGCAGAAGATCTGAATAGACATTATTCCAAAAAACATACAGATGGACAACAGGCATATGAAAAGATGCTCAACATCATTAATCATCAGTGAAATGCAAATCAAAATCACAATGAGATATCACATCACAGTCACACCTGTGAGAATGGCTATCATCAAAAAATCTACAAATGACAAATGTTGTGTAGTTGTGGAGAAAAGGGAACCCTAATACAATGAGGAAATGTAAATTGGTGCAGCCAGTGTAGAAAATAACATGAAGTTTCCTCAAAATTAAAAATAGAATTACCACATGATCCAGCAATTATACTCCTAGGTATATATCCATAAAAATTTGAAAACACTAAAAAAAAAAAAATTGAAAACACTAATTCAAAAAGATACATGTACTCCAATGTTCATAGCAGCATTATTTACAGTAGCCAAGATATGGAAACAACCCAAGTGCCCACCAACAGATGAATGGATCCACAAAATGCGGTACATATATATACAATGGAATATTACTCAGCTATAAAAAAGTGAAACTTTTTAATGACATGGATGGATCTGAAGGGTATTATGCTTATTGAAGTAAGTCAGCCAGAGAAAGACAAATACTCTGTTATTATCACTTACATGTGGAATCAAAAATAAAATAAAAGAATTATAACAAAATGGAAACAGACTAATAGAGAACAAACTAGTGGTTACCAGTGGGGTGAGGCCTGAGGGAAGGGGCAAGATAGGGGTAGGAGATTAAGAGGTATCAGCTACTAGGTATAAAATAAATAAGAAAGAAAGAATGTAAGGTAAAGCACAGGGAACATAGCCAATATTTTATAACTTTAAATGGAGTATAATCTATAAAAATAACAGATTACTATGTTATACATCTGAAAATAACATAATGTCCTAAATCAACTATTTTTCGATAAAATTAAAATGAAAAAAAGAAAGAAAATGGTGACAATTGGAGAAACCTTAGAAACCATAGGTTGAATGCAGAAGAGCCAACCCTAGCTCTCAAATGCTCACCTTTAGAGTGTTTATTTATTTAAGTACCTTGTGACAGTTTTTAATTTATTTATTTTTGCTCTGTTGGGTCTTCATTTCTGTGCGAGGGCTTTCTCTAGTTGTGGCAAGCGGGGGCCATTCTTCACTGTGGTGCGCGGGCCTCTCACTATCGCTGCCTCTCTTGTGGAGCACCGGCTCCAGATGCGCAGGCTCAGTAGTTTTGGCTCACAGGCCTAGTTGCTCCGCAGCATGTGGGATCCTCCCAGACCAGGGCTCGAACCCGTGTCCCCTGCATTAGCAGGCAGATTCTCAACCACTGCACCACCAGGGAAGCCCTTGTGACAGTTCTTAAAACATGGCATAAAAAGTTGGAATCTCTGTCCCCTCCCACTGAAGGACTTGTGACTTCTTCAATCGAGGCAAAAGTGACACTGTGTGCCTTCTGAGTCTTGGCAAGAGGAGACCATGTGACCTCCACCTAGTTCTCCCAGAATGCTCAGTCTTAGGATGCTGGTGGGACCCAGCTGCCCTGCTGTGTTGGGCCCAAGCCCCATGGAGAGGTCCTGTGTAGATGCCTGGTTGACAACCCAGCTGAGCCCAGTCTTCCGGTCCTCCCAGCCCTCCAGTCCTCCCAGCCCAGGTACAGACATGTCAGTAAAGAAGCCTCCAGACAATTCCTGTTCCTGTTCATTTGCATCAACCACGGAATCTTCACGGTGTCCCAGCCAGGACACAGGACATCTTTGAACAAAGCAAGCCATCTCTGCTCTGTCCTTTCCCAATTCCTGACCCATAGTATCTGTGAGCATAATAAAGTGCTCTAAATATTTTGTGATGTCCTAATTAAAAATTAAAGCAATGTAGCTTCTACCCTAAATAATGCAAATGATGCCAAATCAAAAAATATCTCAATAATTAATATGTCAAACCAAAACAAGACTATTTTAAGAGCCCAACACAATCCTGAATATTAATACTATGTCAGATAGCAATCGTTTGCCTATTTACTTAAGCAACAAGCAGACTAGGGCATTTCTATCAAAAAGTCTTCAGATCTCTGGAGGAAAATGGACACTGCTCTGAAACTGGACCCTCTGATATTGTACTGTGGGAATTCTTCTGATTGGCTGAGCTGATGTCATTCATACTTGTATCATACTTCTTTCCTTTCCCTTATAACTTGATGCCCAGAGGTCTGAGGGTGCATTAGGTTTGAGTTAAGTCTAGTTTATGATGTACACCTACCTAATAAACTTGTGATTGAAAACTTTCCTGTTAACATTTATCTCTGGCCAGTACATATTTCTATAGGCATTAAATGACCGCTTGCCTCTGAGTTTGCCTCTGAGTCTGTGGGTAAATATAACATTGATTAGCCTTTGTTGTGACAAGGTCTGCAGTAACTGTGTGCTCCAACTCTACTTGTGACGACAGTCGTCTCTATTATTTTTCTATCTTTATCATGAGTACGATGGAAACAAACACTATAAAGTAATGTACAGGGATAGATACAGATGTAAATTACAGTACATTCCTGGGCCATAGGCCACAACACTTGGGAGAAAGAAATAGAGGTGTGGTCAATGAAAGTGTCCTCCAAGAGATCATGTATGGCATTTAACTTCTCTGAGCTCTCACTTTCCTCTTGGACTAAAGGAGACAATTGAATCTCCATTGCACGTGTCCCAGAAGAGTTGTGAGGAAGAAATTACACAGTGTGAATGGTCCTGAGCTACTCTAGTGAGAGACCTTCGTAACTGTTCTTACACATCCAGCAGGAGACCAAGAGTAACTGAGGAAAACGAACACACATCCCTCAACCTGCACACAGACAAAAAGCGTTGAAAAAATGTAAAGGCTTTTGTAGCTTTTCATTTTTTTTTTAATATATAGATAAAGTTCTAGTAAGTATGTGATGGACTGAGGATGAAAAATCCAATGGCCACACCTTCTCATGTTTGGAGATACAACGAATACTCAAAACCAGCTCTACGTCTACGTCTCTATCCCTGCCCTGGAACTAGGTTCATCTGTACCAGTTTTCTAGATACATTACCATGTGTAAAATAGATAGCAACTGGGAACCTGCTGTATAGCACAGGGAGCTCAGCTAGGTGCTCTGTGATGACTTAGATGGGTGGGACGGCAGTGGGGAGGGAGGGAGGGAGAAAAGGGAGGAGATATATGTATACGTATGACTGATTCACTTCGTTGTACAGCATAAACTAACACAACATTGTAAAGCAATTATACTCCAATTAAAAATAAATAAAAAGTTATCGAGATAAAAAAAATAAAACAGCTCTATGTCTGTTCATTTCCACTCTTCTCTGACCCCTTCTGCTTTATCAACTCTTTTATTCTGATGCTGCAGATGACATGAAATTCCTGCAGGCCAGTTCTAACTTATTTTACTAGTTTATATAAAATATCTAAACCATTTAAAAACCTTTTCTCAAAACAACTACTCTTTCGTCTGCTCTCTTGAACCTGCTCAGACTACCCATGGTGTGTCTCTTGTGTGTAAGACATCCTCTTCTCCATGCAGAGTGAGGATCGCATGTGGATGCAGAGACCTTCTCCTGGGTCTGTCGCTCTCTGGTGACTATGACCCAATCTCCGAGGCCCAGGTTCCTCACATGTAAATGATAGCTTGTACTGGACTCTTTATAATGTGTCTTCCATTTCTAAGATTTTGCAAACATATTGATTGAAAGAATAGTAGTTAAGAGAGTGGGTTCTCAGCCCTTAGCTTGGGCTTGAGTCTCAGTTCTCCTACTTACCATCTGTGTAACCTTGGGCAAGTGACTTACTTTATGTATCTCAGCTATGGCACCATAAAATGTGTAAAGGATGATCCCGATGAGGAATAAATGAGGCAGTTTATGTGAGTGGGATCGAGCCCAGCACACGTAGGGCTCAATTAGCATTTAATTCTATTGTACAGAATACAACTATCCTTTATTTCATGTTCAACAGATGCTAAAGAGCTCAGAAACCCAAGGCTATAAGACTAGTACGTTGTGGAAATTCTCAACTCTCAGTCATAGGTACGGCTGACTGCAAGTACCTTGTATTTTAAATACACATCCCCATAGTGTGGCTTATTGAAAATTCTAGGAAATGGCTATGTATAACATATCCACATCTTTAGAATCATAAAATTATTTTAAGACAGTAAGTTTGAACTCCTGAGTTTGTTATTATGTTCTCCTACTTTTTAAATGTCCCTTTTGGCAAGCTTTATATTCCACATTCTTCTTTGGCAGTGAGAGCTGCTTGTTTTGGTTTTAGTTCCATTTCTGTGAAACAGTCTGAATCCCATAGTCCAACACTTTCCTCTGGGATTTTCCCAGGGGCACATATAGGAGAAGTACACGATTTTTAAGCAGTCCAGATGTGAGTGATTTCCAAGTTAACATTTTATTTAGTAGAAGAGTAATTTCTTTACTGTTCTCTTTTTTTTTTTTTTTTTTACGACCTGGACAAGGGAGAGACACAGAAGGACAAGAGGGTGAGTGATCCTGAGTCAGACAGGATGAAAACAAGCAAAAAGGACAGCTTGGGGCAAAACCAGGGTAGCAAAGGGCGGTAAAACCCTGTGGGTTTGAGTAACACTCATCACCTACCATTTTGAGCTCCACCTCCTGTGATGGGATCTAAGCTCCTCATTACTCAGAGCAGCACATACAGAATCAGCCAAACTGTGATTGAAGGTTTCAGCCCTGTTTTCCCTTCTAAGAAACTGAGAGAAATACTAAGAATGGCCCTTGTCTTCAGACATTATTTCAAATAACAATAAAATGATCTGCTGCTCTTATCATTTTCATTTACTTAGAAGACGTTTACCAAAAGGTAACCCTGAGCCAAGTACTAAGCCTGACACTGGATGGGGTTGGGCAGGGAAGTGGGGTTGGGAGAGGAGAGCGGGGTGGGGAGAGGGAGGGGTTCTAAGGCATGTGGTGTCCAGTCCATGACTGGAGAGCCTTAGAGTCTGGTGAAGAAGTTGGGCATGAAACAATAATAATAGTAATAATGGTAATAGTAACAATAACAGTAATGATAATAGTAATAGTAGTAATAATAATGATAATAGTAGTAATAATAGCAATAATGATAATAGTAGCAATCATAGTAATGGCGATAATAGTATTAATAACAACAGTAATAACGATAAAGGTAATAGTATTAATAATAGTAATGAGAATAGAAATAATAACAATAGTAATGATAATAATAGTAATGATCATAGTAATAATGGTAATCATGAAAATGTTAATAGCGATAATGATAATAGTCATAGTATTAACAATAATAATAGTAATAATAATAGTAGTAATAATAGTAATGATGATAATAGTAATAATGATAATGGTAACAGAAAACAGAGACCCTGGGGTGGTAACAAAGAGCTGCTTCTGGTGACAGATTGTGGAAGAGTTCCTGACTTGTTTGCTGCTGGGTGACGGGGTATTTTCTCAGGGTGGAACTGCTCAATGTCACAGAGACCTAGCAAGGCCTAGGAGCAGGGGTTATGCTTTCAATCCCCCCTTAGAAGCTTATCGGAGGCTAAAAGGCTTTTGATGAACCGACTTAAGATCAAATTACATTTCTTGAATATACACAGGCTGAAAAGACAGGACAGGTCTGCTCAGACTGGGAGTGAATTATGCAAAGCCTGGTAGTTTAGATGTGGCTGATAAGAATGTTGCCTAGAATCACAAAGCAAATGAAGTAGGTGGAGGGAACAGGCCTCATTCAAAGAGCCAAATATAAGCTAGAGAAGCTGGCTTGACCCTTGGTGAAATGGGCAAAGCAGGCAAGAGATGACTTCGAAACCCTGCGGTATGTTGCCAGCTCCTTTTCTCCCTTGCCTGGTAACCAAGGTACCCTCTAGATCCCTCGTGTCTAACAGCCCTCTTATCCTGTTGACAGCTGACTGCCCAGAAATCCCCCTGTAAAGCCTAAGCTGCAGTGTGACATGCCCCTTCCTCAGCACCCATCCTTCACACATCCAAGGGGCCCCTGAAAAGTGAGATGGCTGGGGCTCTAAAACATGCCCCTCTGATGGTGGGATTGTGGGTCATGTGGAGGAGGTTCTGGAGGCACCGGCTTTTGTGCCTGTCCACGCCCAGCAATTGGGGAACAAGTGGCCCTACCACCTCTATCAGGGAGCGTGCATGTCCCCTGCTCTTGGGACAGGGCTGTCCAGTTGGAATCCCTTCAGCCTTCAAAAGGGATTTCTAAGATTAGGGCTTTTTTGATCTATTGTAGATTATGACAATCAAATCCCTCTTTTTTTTTGATGAAAATAAAGGCATAAATGTCAAGGAAAAATTATCTTTACAGACAGACCATGATGCAACAATATCAGTGTCTTTTCAAACTGGCCAAAACACTGCTGCAAAACAGTTCATCATAGTTACTAACCGTTGATGGACCTCTCCTGCTCTGGGTCCTTACCCTCTCTTTACTCAGTTTCAGAGTAAAGCAAAATAATTTTAGGATGCACATGAAAATGGACCTTTTAAAGATTTATCTAAAGCATTGTCTCCAGCCTCTCAAAAAAGTAGTTTAAATCTTTGGTCAAAAATTTTCCATGTTTTTTTCCTCCTCATATCAGGATATATATTTAAAATAACTTTTAGTTACTAAACTGTATCTTAGCAACAGTGACACAGCACAAGAGTGTGTTATCTAAAGCAAACCAATTCTGGCCATAAACTATCGAAGCAAAGCAACCAAATGTGATTGGTTTGGCTCTCCTGTGATACCCAAGAGGCTGAGGTGTCACACGAGATTAAAGGAATATTTTTCAGATCCGAAATGATCCATTATTCATGTTAAACCCAAGGGATGAGCAACACTCTTTATTCCTAATTACAGAATCATAAAATGTTTGCACCAAAAGGGTTATTGGAGGCTACCTAGTCCAGTCCTGTGACATTATAATGGGAGAAAAGAAAAAAAAAAAAACTAAGGAAAAGAAGATAACTCGATTTCTTCAAAGCACACAGCTGCTTGGTAGCAGAGCTGGTTTAAGAAATTAGGTTTCCTGACTTTTAGTCCAGTAACTCCAGTACCTTTGTATGAGAAGAGCTATCTGGTCTTTATTTCACATGGATCCATTTAAATTTTCACTTTTAAAATAGGCTTCTGAATGAATTGTTTCAAATATATGAATATAGAGTTTTTTGTGCAAAAAATAAAGAGATGGTAATTTCATTTTACATAATTCACAGCCCACAATTATTACCTTGGCAGAGAACATCACATATTAGTAAAAATCTAAGTGATTACTTGTGATCAACAGCAAAGTCTATTTACATGTGCACATCCAAATTAAGAGAGACTTACCCATTTAGTGAAATGTTGTTACAAGTGTTTATAGAGTTGGACTCCTTCAGTACAAATCCCAGCTCTGCTTTCTAACAACTAAATTTACCTTGGGAAATTTGCTTGATGTCTCTGTGCATCAGTGTCCAACTAAAAAATTGGAGATAAATTCATATTTATAGGGGTTTTAAGATCAATCAGATAGTTTATTCAAAGTGCTTACAATAGTTCCTGGCAAATAACACATAAATATCTGTTAGCTATTTTAATTAGTAATGGTAAGGAAGTTATTAGGAGGACAGAACTTTAAGTTCTGACCACAACTTTCTTCTTTGGTCTGAGAACCTATATTCAAATTTAAGATCACCTTCCTTCCCACAAATACATCAAAACTACATCTACACGTGGAACAACTCCTACAGAACACCTACTTAACCCTGGCAGAAGACCTCAGACTTCCCAAAAGGCAAGAAACCCCCCCACATACCAGGCCTTGTGGTTGACAGGGTCTTGGTGCTCTGACCATGTGTGAGGCCTGAGCCTCTGTGGTGGGAGAGCCAAGTTCAGGACATTTTCCACCAGAGACCTCCCAGCTCCATGTAATATCAAACAGTGAAAGCTCTCCCAGAGATCTCCATCTTAATGCTAAGACAGCTCCACTCACATCACATATTAGTAAAAATCTAAGTGATTACTTGTGATCAACAGCAAAGTCTATTTACATGTGCACATCCAAATTAAGAGAGACTTACCCATTTAGTGAAATGTTGTTACAAGTGTTTATAGAGTTGGACTCCTTCAGTACAAATCCCAGCTCTGCTTTCTAACAACTAAATTTACCTTGGGAAATTTGCTTGATGTCTCTGTGCATCAGTGTCCAACTAAAAAATTGGAGATAAATTCATATTTATAGGGGTTTTAAGATCAATCAGATAGTTTATTCAAAGTGCTTACAATAGTTCCTGGCAAATAACACATAAATATCTGTTAGCTATTTTAATTAGTAATGGTAAGGAAGTTATTAGGAGGACAGAACTTTAAGTTCTGACCACAACTTTCTTCTTTGGTCTGAGAACCTATATTCAAATTTAAGATCACCTTCCTTCCCACAAATACATCAAAAATACATCTACACGTGGAACAACTCCTACAGAACACCTACTTAACCCTGGCAGAAGACCTCAGACTTCCCAAAAGGCAAGAAACCCCCCCACATACCAGGCCTTGTGGTTGACAGGGTCTTGGTGCTCTGACCATGTGTGAGGCCTGAGCCTCTGTGGTGGGAGAGCCAAGTTCAGGACATTTTCCACCAGAGACCTCCCAGCTCCATGTAATATCAAACAGTGAAAGCTCTCCCAGAGATCTCCATCTTAATGCTAAGACCCAGCTCCACTCAACGACCAGCAAGCTACAGTGCTGGACACCCTATGCCAAACAACTAGCAAGACAGGAACACAACCCCACCCATTAGCAGAGAGGCTGCCTAAAATCATAATAAGTTCACAGACACCCCAAAACACACCACAGGACATGGTCCTTCCCACCAGAAAGGCAAGATCCAGCCTCATCCACCAGAACAAAGGCACAAGTCCCCTCCACCAGGAAGTCTACACAACCCACAGAACCAACCTTACCCACAGACACCAAAAAAAACTAGAACTACAAACCTGCAGCCTGTGACAAGGAGACCCCAAACACCATAAATTAAGCAAAATGAGAAGACAGAGAAATACACAGCAGATGAAGGAGCAATGTATCAACCCACCAGATGAAACAAATGAAGAGGAAATAGGCAGTCTACCTGAAACAAAAATTCAGAGTAATGATAGAAAAGATGATCCTAAATCTTGAAAATAGAATGGAGAAAATACAAGAAAAGTTCAACAAGGACCCAGAAGAACTAAAGAGCAAACAAACAATGATGAACAGTACAATAAATGAAATTAAAAATTCTCTGGAAGGAATCAATAGCAGAATAACTGAGACAGAAGAACGGATAAGTGACCTGAAAGATAAAATAGTGGAAATAACTAATGCACAGCAGAACAAAGAAAAAAGAATGAAAAGAATTGAGGGCAATCTCAGAGATGTCTGGAACAACATTAATGCACCAACATTAGAATAATAGGGGTCCCAGAAAAAAAAGAGGAAAAAAAAAGACAGAGAAAATATTTGAAGAGACTGTAGTTGAAAAATTCCCTAATATAGGTAAGGAAATAGACAATCAAGTCCAGGAAGCACAGAGAGTCCCATACAGGGTAAATCCAAGGAGAAACACGTCAAGACACATATTAATCAAACTATCAAAAATTAAATAAAAAGATAATGTATTAAAAACAGCAAGAGAAAGGCAACAAATAACATACAAGGGAATCCCCACAAGGTTAACAGCTTATCTTTCAGCAGAAACTCTGCAAGCCAGAAGGCAGTGACAGGACATATTTAAAGTGATGAAAAGGAAAAACCTACAACCAAGATTACATTACCCAGCAAAGATCTCATTCCCCTTCAATGGAGAAATTAAATCCTTTACAGACTAGCAACAGCTAAGAGAATTCAGCACCACAAAACCATCTCTACAACAAATGCTAAAGGAACTTCTCTAGGAAGGAAACACAAGAGAAGGAAAAGAGCTAAAATAACAACCCCGAAACAATTAAGAAAATAGTAACAGGAACATACGTATCAATAACTACCTTAAATGCTCCAACCAAAAGACATAGACTGGCTGAATGGATACAACAACAAGACCCATACACATGCTGTCTACAAGAGACCCACTTCAGACTTAGGGAAACATACAGACTGAAAATGAGGGGATGGAAAAGGATATTCCATGCAAGTGGAAATCAAAAGAAAGCTGGAGGAGCAATTCTCACATCAGACAAAATAGACATTAAAATAAAGACTATTACAAGAGACAAAGAAGGGCTCTATATAATGATCAAGGGATCAATCCAAGAAGAAGATATAACAATTGTAAATATTTATGCACCCAACATAGGAGCACCTCAATACATAAGGCAAAAACTAACAGCCATAAAAGGGGAAATCGACAGTAAAAGAATAATATTAGGGAACTTTAACACCCCACTTTCAGCAATGGACAGATCATCCAAAAGCAAAATAAATAAGGAAACACAAGCATTAAATGAAACATTAAAAAAATGGACTTAACTGATATTTATAGGACATTCTATAAAAAAGCAGCAGATTACACTTTCTTCTCAAGTGCTCATGGAACATTCTCCAGGATAGATTATATCTTGGGTCACAAATCAAGCCTTGGTAAATCTAAGAAAATTGAAATCATATCAAGTATCTTTTCTGAACACAACATTGTGAGACTAGATATCAATTACAGGAAAAAAATCTGTAAAAAATACAAACACATGGAGACTACACCATACACTGTGAAATAACCAAGAGATCACAGAAGAAATCAAAGAGAAAATTTAAAAATACCTAGAAACAAAAGACAATGAAAACATGATGACCCAAAACCTATGGGGTTCAGGAAAAGCAGTCTAAGAGGGAAGTTTATAGCAATACAATCCTACCTTACGAAACAGGAAACATCTCGAATAAACAATCTAAACTTACACCTAATGCAAATAGAGAAAGAAGAACAAAAATCCCCAAAGTTAGCAGAGGGAAAGAAATCATAAATATCAGATTAGAAATAAATGAAAACAAAATGAAAGAAATGATAGCAAAGATCAATAAAACTAAAAGCTGGTTCTTTGAGAAGATAAACAAAATTGATAAAACATTAGCCAGACTCATCAAGAAAAAAAGGAAGAAGACTCAATCAATAGAATTAGAAATGAAAAAGGAGAAGTAACAACTGATACTGCAGAAATACAAAGGATCATGAGAGATTACTACAAGCAACTATATGGCAATAAAATGGAGAACCTAGAAGAAATGGACAAATTCATAGAAAAGCACAAACTTCTGAGACTAAACCAGGAATAGAAAATATAAACAGGCCAATCACAAGCACTGAAATTGAGACTGTGATTAAAAATCTTCCAACAAACAAAAGCCTAGGACCCGATGGCTTCACAGGTGAATTCTATCAAACATTTGCAGCAGAGCGAACACCTATCCTTCTCAAACTCTTCCAAAATATAGCAGAGGGAGGAGCACTCCCAAACTCATTCTACGAGGCCACCATCACCCTGATACCAAAACCAGACAAGGATGTCACAAAGAAAGAAAACTAGAGGCCAATATCACTGATGAACGTAGATGCAAATATCCTCAACAAAATACTAGCAAACAGAATCCAACAGCACATTAAACGGATCATAGACCATGAGCAAGTGGGGTTTATTCCAGGAATGCATGGATTCTTCAATATATACAAATCAATCAATGTGATTAACCATATCAACAAATTGAAGGAGAAGAACCTTATGACCATCTCAATAGATGCAGAGAAAGCTTTTGACAAAATTCAACACCCATTTATGGTAACCCACCCCCCCAGAAAGTAGGCATAGAAGGAAGTTCCCTCAACATAATAAAAGCCATATATGACAAAGTCACAGCCAACATCATTCTCAATGGTGAAAAACTGAAACCATTTCCAGTAAGATCAGGAACAAGACAAGGTTGCTCACTCTCACCACTTTTGTTCAACAAAGTTTTGGAAGTTTTAGCCACAGCAATCAGAGAAGAAAAAGAAATAAAAGGAATCTAAATTGGAAAAGAAGAAGTAAAACTCACTATTTGCAGATGACATGATACTATATATAGAGAATCCTAAAGATGCTACCAGAAAACTACTAGAGCTAAACAGTGAATTTGGTAAAGTAGCAGGATACAAAATTAATGCACAGAAATCTCTTGCATTCCTATACACTAATGATGAAGTATCTGACATAGATATTAAGGAAACACACCCATTTACCATTGAAACAAAAAGAATAATATAACTAGGAATAAACCTACCTAAGGAGATGAAAGACCTGTATGAAGAAAACTATAAGACACTGATGAAAGAAAGTAAAGATGATACAAACAGATGGAGAGATATGCCATGTTCTTGGATTGGAAGAATCAACATTGTAAAAAATGACTCTACTACCCAAAGCAATCTGCAGATTCAATGTAATCCCTATCAAACTACCAATGGCATTTTTCACAGAATTAGAACAAAAACTTTCACAATTTGTATGGAAACACAAAAGACCACGAATAGCCAAAGCAATCTTGAGAAAGAAAAAAGGAGTTGGAAGAATCATGCTCCTTGACTTCAGACTATACTACAAAGTTACAGTAATCTAGACAGTATGGTACTGGCACAAAAACAGAAAGATAGATCAATGGAACAGAATAGAAAGCCCAGAGAAAAACCTATGCACATCTGGTCACCTTATCTTTGATAAAGGAGGCAAGAATATACAATGGAGTAAAGACAGCATCTTCAATAAGTGGTGCTGGGAAAACTGGACAGCTACATGTAGAAGAATGAAATTCAAACACTCCCTAACACCATTCCCCAAAATAAACTCAAAATGGATTAAAGACCTACATGTATGGTCAGACACTTTAAATCTCTTAGAGGAAAACATAGGCAGAACGTTCCATGACATAAATCACAGCAAGATCCTTTTTGACCCACGTCATAGAGAAATGGAAATAAAAATAAAAATAAACAAATGGCACCTAATGAAACTTAAAATCTTTTCACAGCAAAGGAAACCATAAACAAGATGAAAAGACAACCCTCAGAATGGGAGAAAATATTTGCAAACCTATCAACTGACAAAGGATTAATCTCCAAAATGTATAAACAGCTCATGCAGCTCAATATCAAAAAAGCAAACAAATCAATCCAAAAATGGGCAGAAGACCTAAACAGACACTTCTCCAAAGAAGATATACAGATTGCCAACAAAGACATGAAAGGATGCTCAACATCACTAATCATTAGAGAAATGCAAATCAAAACTACAATGAGGTATCACCTCATACCAGTCAGAATGGCCATCATCAAAAAATCTACAAGCAATAAATGCTGCAGAGGGTGTGGAGAAAAGGGATCCCTCTTGCACTCTTGGTGGGAATGTGAATTGGTACAGCCACTATGGAGAACAGTATGGAGGTTCCTTAAAAAACTACAAATAGAACTACCATACAACCCAGCAATCCCACTATTGGGCATATACCCTGAGAAATCCATAATTCAAAAAGAGTCATGTACCACAATATTCATTGCAGCACCATTTACAATATCCAGGACATGGAAGCAACCCAAGTGTCCATCGACAGATGAATGGATAGAGAAGATATGGCACATATATACAATGGAATATTACTCAGCCATAAAAAGAAACAAAATTGAGTTATTTGTAGTGAGGTGGATGGACCTAGAGACTGTCATACAGAGTGAAGTAAGTCAGCAAGAGAAAAACAAATACCAATATGTTAACACATATATATGGAATCTAAAAAAAAAAAAAAAGATTCTGAAGAACCTAGGGGCAGGACAGGAATAAAGTCGTAGACGTAGAGAATGGCCTTGAGGACATAGGGAGGGGGAAGGGTAAGCTGGGACGAAGTGAGAGAGTGGCATGGACATATATACACTACCAAATATAAAATAGATAGCTAGTGGGAAGGAGTCTCATAGCACAGTGAGATAAGCTCGGTGCTTTGTGTCCACCTAGAGGGGTGGGATAGGGAAGTTGGGAGGGAGATTCAAGAGGGAGGATATATGGGGATATATGTATATGTATAGCTGATTCACTGTGTTATACAGTAGAAACTAACACACCATTGTAAAGCAATGTTAAAAAAATAAATTAAAAAAATTTTTAAAGGGTAAAAAGAAATGATATTATTTAAAAAAAACAAATTTAAGTGTTAGCTGGTATCCATTATTACTGCATATTCTCTAATCAGGGTCAGATTCTTGATTTTATCAGTCTGTAACATGTGCTTAGTTTACAATCATAAAACTTATATTCAAGCACAGGGAACTATATTCAATATCTTGTGATAAATCATAATGGAAAATAATATGAAAAAGAATACATATATATATGTATAACTGAATCACTTTGTTGTACAGCAGAAATTAACACAACATTGTAAATCAACTATACTTCAATTAAAAAAAATATTTCCACTCCAGTTGCATGGAGTGTAAGCATTTAAAAAGTAATTTTAACTTCATTACTTATGTACTTAGAAGGAAGGTTCATAATATTACACTTTTTAATGAAAAATGCAAGTGAAAGACAAATTAGAAAACTGCCTGGAAGAAGCACATCTAGTCAGTGATGGAGCTAAAGTAGGATTCTAGGTCTCCTCAATCCCAGACCAAGTGTGTTACAAACAATTGTGATGTCAATCTTACCAAGTGTGCCCAGTTTCCTCCTCATCACCCCAAATTACCCTTCAGAACGCCATGCTTCTGGTTAGAATACCTGAAATTCCTGCAATCACTGTTGCTATTTCCTCAAGGTACAAACAAAAACTACCTTCAAAACCGTCACTGAGGATTTTTGCTAAAAATGGTTTTCTGGACCTCACCCTGGACCTGCTGAATGAGAAGTGTTAGGGGTTGGACATTTTAACAAACTCCCCAGGTGACTCTGACACACACTGAAGAGAACCACTAGCCAGTGGGATGAAGGCCAATTCCTTAGCTTCAAACCAAAGCCCCTCTATGTTTGGCCTTCATCTCAAACTTCCCTGAATTGCAATTCTTTCCATTGGACTTTGTGCTCCAGCAAAATCTTTCTAGTCAGAGCTCTCTGACCACACCTGTCCTTTCACCTCTCTGGGCCTTTGTATTCTTCCCCTCTGTCTGGAAAATCTCTTTCCCCACCCATCTCTACATCTTCACCTACATGGCAAACTAATCATTCTTGAAACCAGGTCAGGCTGCTCCTATTTTCCCAGACGTTCCTCTATACTTAGAAGCAAAATGAATCACTTCTGCTACGATGTCTTCTAAGAGCATGTGGATATATGTGTTTGTTTGCATTGTGTGCAACTTGGTGCCCTCAGTTCTAGATACAAAGGAAACAATAAACGTTTGATGAAAGAATAACAAAGTTTGCAGGATGTGTTAGCTGTCACAACACTTCTGCAAATCACTTGTGTTGTAATCACATATGGACTATTCAGTTATAGAGCACCATTATTTCCAGATGATACCGTTGGCATCAAAATATAAAACCATTACCTATGATATTCATGGAGATAGAATAAAAACATCTTCCAAAACTCCCTTTAGTCAATATCTATGCCAATTGGAACAATATCAGAAGCCTTCCTCCCCTCCTCCCTCCCTCTCTCTCTCTCTCTCTTTCTTTCTTTCTTTCTTTCTTTCTTTCTTTCTTTCTTTCTTCTTTCTTTCTTTCTTCTTTCTTTCTTTCTTTTCTTCCTTTCTTTCTCAGCACAGCCTCTCAGGGTTATAGACTGTTTCCTGTAATATGAAAAAGCAGCTTCTATGGTTTCACTAACATTATACAAGGATGAGACTATGTGGAAATGTTGACTTCCCTTAAAGTCTTCATTTTTCTTTCTTTCTTTTGCTCTTACAGATCAGATAATTATTTGCTGGGCAGAACTGTTTGAATTTCCAATTTGGTTCTTTTAGAATCTGATATTAGTTTTACAGTTGCTGCACTTTTAGGAGACTGTCTATGAAATTCCGGTAGACATTCAATGCTTTATTTTGTATATTCTTCTTTAGCCAAGGGAAATTTTACATCTCAGGACTCCTAATTTTGAATTTTGAATGTAATATATGTGCAAAGAATTATCACATAATGGTCCCTAGAATCATTTATTCCAAATGCATATTTGTTGGATACTATAGCCAGGTAAGTTAAATGGAGAACAAAGAAAATGACAATGAAAATCAAGTCCTGAGAAATATCCTTAGCTCAATGAGCATGAAGATGTCCAAGGGTATCATCACAGAGAAGACATTGGTTACTTTTGTAAGAGTAGATTTCTTATACTATGGTAGAGTTAAGACAGAATGAAATAAATATCATAATAGAAACATATGCAAAGTGTTGTAGGAGCACTGTGGAGAGAGGGATAATCCTGACTGGGGAAATTTGGGAAGACTACAAGGAGAAAGTATTTGGGTTGAGTATTTATTCATTAATTAGAGTATAGTTGATTTACAATGTTTCAGTTGTACAGCAAAGTGATTCAGTTATACATATACATATACTGATATATATTAAGACATGTATTCTTTTTCAGATTCTTTTCCATTATAGATTATTACAAGATATTGAATATAGTTCTCTGTGCTATACAGTGAATCCTTATTGTTTATCTATTTTATGTACAGTAATGTGTATCTGTTAATCCCAAGCTCCTAATTTATCCCTCCCCCCTTTCCCCTTTGGTAACTATAAGTTTGTTTTCTATATCTGTGAGTCTATTTATGTTTAGTGAATAATTTCATTTGTAACGGTATAATTTTTTGAGATTCCATGTGTAAGCAATACCATATGATGTTTGTCTTTCTCTGTCTGGCTTACTTCACTTAGTATGATAATCTCTAGGTCCATCCAAGTTGTTGCAAATGGCATTTTTCATTTTTTTATGGATGAGTAGTAATCCACTGTGTATATAAATACATCTTCTTTATCCATTCATTTGTCAGTGGACATTTAGGTGGCTTCCTCATTTTGACTATTGTAAATAGTACTGCTGTGAACATTGGGGTGCACGTATCTTTGAGAATTAGAGTTTTTGTCTTTTCCAGAGATATGCCCAGGAGTGGGATTGCTGGATGGGTTGAGTATTTAAATAGGAACACGAATATAGGGAAGAATGGAGAAGAGGGGAACAGTCAAAGTTTAGGAATTTTATTTGGGGGCCATATTTTGCCAGTATTGTTTCATTTTGTTAAAAGCTGGAGATTAGTTTGTAGGATAAACTGCCTTAGAGTGGCCTGGGATATTTGTAAAGCAAATTGACTACTCCATTTCTAACTTTCCACAGAGTGGCAGACGTTACGGTGAGCCTAAGTTGATAAATATCATAAAATGTGAGTCTAAGAGTGGTCAGGGTAGAAGGTTATTGTTCCATTCAGCAATCCAACTAAATTACACACTGCTCACTTCCCCTACTTTCTTCAAAGACAAATAAGAGGAAAAAAAACCTCGGCTTTGATTTTTCTCAGGAAAACAAACTATTATTGACTAGACAGAAATAAAAATGAATATGTATATAATTTATCCATTTCACTGGTTTTTAAAAAAAATCTAGAAATAACCCTGCTGATTGAAATTGCTGCCCTGTGGGAACAAAGATGTCCTGGATGGGCCAGCATATTTCCCCCTCATAGTGCAGACACTGAGGCCCTATTTTGTGCATGTTCTTGCTCTTTGCAGCTGTGACCCTTCTCTCTGTAGAGAGCATCTGCTCTTTTCTGCACGAAGCACGTCCCAGACTGCTGCATGTTCTGACTGGCTCTTCCACACCAGTCATCAGTACTATCGCTTCAGGTTGGTTTTTTCCTCCATGGGTGAAATTAAACTCCATCCATCACCCAAGTATTTCCAGTGTTTGTGAATTAGCTTTAGGAATGAGAACCTGGAGGAATTCTTTGTAAGCAAAAAAGAACAAAATTTTAGGAAAAATTGTAAGGGAAATTTAGGAAGCATGGATTGTAACAAAACTCACGTCATCCTACTCCTCTTAAGTGACTCTGTTTGCAGTTTAGTAACATCCTGTAGACTGAAAAAGCATGGGTGATATTTATAAGCAAAACAATTCAATTTAAAAGATATAAGGTCTGCTAGTTTATAAATAAAATATGTTGAGGAAATGCCATTAAACAGTAAACTCAAAATAAATTTGTAAAGGAAGATGACACAGCACATTCAGAAGCATTCTGTTTCTGAGCTACAACAAACAAGCCATTATTAGGTTTAGCCCTAATAGCACCAGCAGAGGTGCACCAGCAGAGGGCACCAGCCAAGGTCATCTACCGTGAGTAGGAATCTGGGCACTGTCTTGGCTGAAGTTTCAGTGAAACTTCAATTTTTAATAAGTACAATCTTTTCTTTTGAAGGCTCTCTTTATTAATTCATTCATGGTTTTCTGCAAGTTTTTCATGATTTGAGACTGAAATAGTCATTCACTAGAAAATATCACTGCAACGGATTAACAGATATTTCAGAAGCTGTGATGTATCGCTTTGCTAATTCCCAAGGGATTTACTTTTAATAAGATAGAACTGAGTTAAATTTTGTGCATCATAATTTTCATATTCGATTTTATATTTAAAAAATAAAAACTTTCAATCCAAGAACATGGTATATGTTTCCATCAGTTTGTGTTGTCTTCAACTTCTTTCATCAGTTTCTCATAGTTTTCAGAGTACAGGTCTTTCACCTCCTTAGGTAGGTTTATTCCTAGGTATTTTATTCTTTTTGATTCAATGGTTAATAGGATTGTTTCCTTAATTTCTCTTTATGATCTTTCATTGTTGGTATATAGAAATGCAAACCAGGGGGTTGAGGGAGCAAAGAACTGGGAATTTGGGGTTAGTAGATGCAAACTATTACATATAGAATGGGTAAACAACAAGGTCCTACTGTATAGCACAGGGAACTATATTCAATATCCTGGCATAAACCATAATGGAAAAGAATATAAAAAAGAATGTATATATGTGTATAACTGAGCTACTTTGCTGTTCAGCAGAAATTAACACAACATTGTAAATCAACTATACATCAATAAAAATAAATTTTACAGAAAGGAATGCAAAAGACTTCTGTATATTAATTTTGTACCCTGAAACTTTAACAAATTCATTTATGAGTCCTAGTAGTTTTCTGGGAGGGTCTTTAGGATTTTCTGTGTATAGTATCATGTCATCTGAAAACAGTGACAGCTTTACTTCTTCCTTTCCAATTTGGATTCCTTTTATTTATTTTCCTTCTCTGTTTGCTATGGCTAGGACTTCCAAAACTATGTTGAATAAAAGTGGCAAAAGTGGGCATCTTTGTTCTTGGATTGGAAGAATAAATATTTTAAAAATAACCATACTACCCAAGGCAATCTACAGATTTAATGCAATCCCTGTAGAAATACCAATGACATTTTTCACAGAACTGGAGCAAATAATTTTAAAATTTGCATGGAAACACAAAAGAACCCAAATAGCCGAAACAACCTTGAGAAAGAAGAATGAATCTGGAAGGTCACGCTAACTGCCTTCAGACTATACTACAAAGCTAAAGTCATCAAAACAGTATGGTACTGGCACAAAAACAGACACATAGACTAGTGGAACAGGATAGAAAGCCCAGAAATAAACCGATGCACTTATGGTCAGTTAATCTACAAGAATATACAATGGAGAAAAAATAGTCTCTTCAATAAGTGGTGCTGGGAAAATTGGACAGCTACTTATAAAAGAATGAAATTAGAACATTCTCTAACACCATATACAAAAATAAACTCAAAATGGATGAAACACCTAAATGTAAGACCAGATACTAATAAAATTCTAGAGGAAAACATAGGCAGAACACTCTGATGTAAATCACAGCAATATTTTTTTGGATCTGTCTCCTAGATTAATGGAAACGAAAGCAAAAATAAATGAATGGAACCTAATTAAACTTAAAAGCTTTTGCACAGCAAAGGAAACCATAAACAAAATAAAAAGACAACCTATGGACTGGGTGAAAATATTTGTGAATGATGCAACCATCAGGCAACTAAGTTCCAAAATATACAAATAGTTCATACAGCTCATATCATAAAAACAGACTCAATCAAAAAATGGGCAGAGGACCTAAATACACATTTCTTCAAAGAAGACATACAGATAGCCAATAGGTACATGAAAAGATGTTCAACGTTGCTAATTATCAGAGAAATGCAAATTAAGACTACAATGAGGTATCACCTCACACCAGTCAGAATAACCATCAAAAAGTCTACAAACAATAAATCCTGGAGAGGGTGTGGAGAAAAGGGAACCTTCCTACATTGTTGGTGGGAATATAAATTGGTGCAGCCACTATGGAGGTTCCTTAAAAAACTAAAAATACAGCTACCATATGATCCAGCCATCCCACTCCTGGGCATATATCTGGAAAAGATGAAAACTCTAATTCAAAAAGATGCATGTACCCCAATGTTCATTGCCACACTATTTACAATAGTGAGGGCATGGAAGCAACCTAAATGTCTATGAACAGATGACTGGATAAAGAAGATGTGGCATATATATATATATATATATATATATATATATATATATATATATATATATATATATATATAATGGAATATTACTCACCCATAAAAAAGAACAAAATAATTCCATTTGCAGCAACATGGATGGACTTAGAGATTGTCATACTAAATGAAGTAAGTCAGACAGAGAAAGACAAATATCATATGATATCCCTTAGAGTGGAATCTAGAAAAATGATACAAATGAACTTATTTACAAAACAGAAGTAGACTCACAGACATAGAAAACAAACTTATGGTTACCAAAGGGGATAGTGGGGTGGTGAGGGAATAAATTAGGAGTTTGGGATTAACAAATACACACTACTATATATAAAAGTGATGAACAACAAGGACCTACTCTATAGCACAGGAAATTATATTCAAAATCTTGTAATAACCTATAACGGAAAAGAATCTGAAAAAGTGTATATATATATGTATTTATATTTAGCTGAATCATTTTGCTGTACACCTGAAACATTGTAAATCAACTATACTGTAAATCTCCTACATATGAACCTTCAGGTTGTGAACTTTCAAAGATGCGAGTGTGCGTTCACATGTCCAATCATGCAACTTAGTTCACATGTCTGGTGTACATTGTCACGTGCATGTATCCTCTACAAGTGGTTGTGCTTCTGTATACTTTACTGTACAGTACTGTCTAGAGTACAGATTCTTTATTTCAAGACCAGGATGTCTGGAAGCAAGCATAAAAGCAGCAGTATATAGCTGGTTATGTTATTTGGGTACCTAGGGTAAATTTGTTGACTTATGAACAAATTGGACTTACAAACATGCTCTCAGAATGGAGCTTGTTCATATGCAGGGGACTTACTGTACTTCAATAAAAAATTGGAGGAAAAAATAAAAGTTTTAAAATGGTTTCAAAAACTTCTAATATGGAAGTTGATGGATGTGTTAATTTTATTATGGTAATCATTTCACAATATATATCAAATCATCATATTGTAAACCTTAAACTTATATTATATGTCAATTATATTTCAGTAAAGCTGGGGGGAAAGAAATGGTCTCAGAAGTAAGGTACATTCCATTGAACAAAAATTCTCAGTCATTTCACAGCTGCAATTTAAATTTTATTTAAGAATGCATAATTGAAAGAATACAAAGTTTGACATAGCATGCTCCAAGTTTTTCCTTTATAATACACTTAAGTTTTTTTTTTCCATTCAGAAGATGGACTGCAATATGTGTGATGTAGAAGGATTTAAGAGAAAATACAGAAGATGTAATGAACCATAACTTTAAAAAAATTCCTTAAATAATGGAAAGTTACAGACCCTGGAATTTACTCTAAAAACAAATGCTGTGGGTTGGAAAGGAAGAAGGGGAGGCTTTAATAACCTTCCAAATAAAATAAGACAACCATTCTGTACCAGCTGGAATTGGAGGAGATAAAAACCACCATCCCTACAGTGGTCCTTAATGTGGAAATAATAAAGTATGAAAACATTTTTTTCACAGTGTTCAGTACAGCTGGTCACATATTACGTGTCTTTGAATAGCTTTGATGGTGTCAAAGTCATGGGGGTAGGGGAAAGAAAGGTGACTTAGAGGATACTTTACAGCTTTTTTTTCTTTCCTTCCTTTCTTCCTTTTCTTTTCTTTTCTTTCCTCCATCCCTCCCTCCTTTCCTTCCTTCTTCCTTCCTTTCCCAATGAGTTTCACCTAGTGCTATGGGTCTTCTGAGCAGACTTAGATCTTCAGACACATAGGAGCACGTCTTATGCCTTAGAAGGAGCTCTCCCAGTAAAGAGATATGACTGGCTGTCAGTTGAACTCTGAAAATTTTAAATCACGTTATTAGCTATGAACACATTTGACAAAATTAGTTTTCCTTTTGTTTAACCAAACATGTTTAGAAATTGATTTGATACAATATTATGACTTTTAAATATATTGTCAACTGTTGTTTGTTAAATGCTATGTAATTAGTGATATGGCTTGATTTTTTAAAAATCTTAAGAAATTTATACTTTCTGATTTTATGTCTCTCAGATTAAATGCCTTGTTAGAGTCTGTGTGACATAATAAGATAAGCATTTAGAAAGTTTTTAATCCCTAATAAGTAATACTTTAAAAGCTTCCTTGTTATTTCACTGTTATTCTTGGGCTGGTCACTGATTTCCAAATGTAATATTTCATTGCTATTTATTTCTTGTTTCTACCAAGACTTTCTAATACTATTTGTGACTGCTGGAAAAATGCTCTGAAATACTGTTCAGTTCTTCACTAAGAAAAAACATTTTTTCTTTACTTATGTCTCCATAAACTCAGCTTATTTTAGTGAAGTTCTGTGACTCAAGTTTCAATATTTAGCAGATTTTTGTTATATTTTATCATCGTATCTAGTATGGTACTTTTAACAATGTCTGGCTTTTTGCAAGGTGTCTGATTTTTCCCTTTTGCTGGTATTTCAAAAATTATTTATTATCAAGAAAGACTTCCATAAGAGATTAAAAATATCATCTGGTATTAAATAACTTAGATTACTAAAATCCATTTCATCACACTGCCTGACAAAATATACATTCCATGAGGGCAGGGATCTTTGCTTTGTTCATCTATATAACTTAAATGCCTAGAATAGTGTTTGGCACAGAGGAGATGCTCAATAAATATTGGTTGAATAAATTGTATGCATTCTTTTAAATATAGTAAAAGAAGTCCTCTACATACATATGAGTTCCATTGTGAGAGCATGTTCATAAGTCCAATTTGTTTGTAAGTCCAACAAATTTAGCCCAGGTACCCAACTAACACAATTGGCTATGTAATACTGTACTGTAATAGGTTTATAATACTTTTCACACAAATAACACATAAGAAACAAACACAAAAAATAAAGAAAACATTTTTAATCTTACAGTACCTTGAAAAGTACAGTAGTACAGTACAACAGCTGGCATACAGGGGCTGGCATCAAGTGAACAGGCAAGAGGAGTTACTGACTGGATTGGGGAGAGGAGGTGGGAGCGATGGAGCAATCCAGTGATGTCTGTGTAGTAGCTCTGTTTGTCTTGTCATAGATGACATGGTAGCACTGGATTGCATTCTGAACGGCTGCTACAACCTTCGTGTACCATTCTACATTTGGGTCCTGTGCCTCAAAAACAATGCTTCCATCATTATAACTTGGCGCTTCTTAACAGTACCAGCTACATCACCACTGCTTTTACATTTGCTTCTAGACATCCTGGGCTTGAAATAAAGATACTATACTACTGTACTCTCAGTACTGTAAAGTACACAAAAGCATGACCACTTGTAGCACGTGCATGCATGTGATAATGTACGCCAGACACGTGAACTAACTTACGTGATTGGACATGTGAACACACGTTTGTATCTTTGAAAGTTCACAACTTGAAGGTTTTTATGTAGGGGACTTACCGTATGTTCAAAAATTGTTTTCTCTTTGCTGTGGTCTGAATTGTGTCCCCACAAAATTCATATTTTGGAAACCTAGTCTCTAATGTAATTGTATTTGGAAGTAGTGTTTTTAGGATATAATTAAGGTTAAACGAGGTTCATAAAGGTTGGATCCAAATTCAATAGGATTGGTGGCCTTACAAGGATAGGAAGGGAGATCTCTCTCTCTCTCCAGTGTGTGTACTGAGGAAAGGCCACGTGAAGACACGAGAGGGTCCATCTGCAACCCATAGAGAGTCCTCACCAGACCCTGACTCTGCTGGCGCTATGACTTTGGACTTTCTTAATTTCTGTTATTTAAGCCACCCAGTCTGTGGCATTTTGTTATGGCAGCCTGAGCTAACATACTTAGGAAGTAGAAGGGACACAATAAACTGAATAATAATTGTGAATTATAATGGTGAGGGAGAAGCTTCAAAATTTTAAATTCTGAATTTTTTATAAGTATTTTAACTCTTCAAAAGAATGAAACAATTATTCAAAAATAATATCTGAGAATTTCATTGTCAGAAGGTTTGATTTGTCTGTTTGAGAATGTGAGCTTCTTAAGCTTAATCTGGACACCAACCCAACACCAGGAGTCTGTCTAAGATATGTTAGGACTCCAGGTGTCATACTGGGCCATTGTTAGGGGACAACGTTCTAAATGGAAGTTCTCTGATGACAAGTTCCATGACATTTAAGAATGTGTAAAGGGCCTAGAAAAAATCAGCATTCCATTATAAGCCTGCAAATTAGAAAATGATGTGAATTTCAAGACATTCAGTTTAGTGGCTAGAGCCAGGAAATGGAGATAACAAGTTTCCATAGATAAAAGAGGTTCTCACCTACTCTGACTGTAATATGTAAACCAATCCAACACTCTCTGTCTCCATCTTTTGATGTATTTTTTTCCTTAACTCTTATCACCAACTACCATTTTAAATGTCTTATTTATTTCTGCTTCTTGTCACTAGACTATAAATTCAATGAGCTTTTTCACTTATGTATCTCCAGCACTTAGAATAGTCTGACATGTAAAAGGTACACAATATCTTTTGACTGATTGAATGGATGATTGCTGAATTGGATGTTAAAGGGTGTGTGGTCTTTTATGGGTGTCAGAGACCTGCCAAAAATGATTAAACCCATTTATTCATTTGTTCAACAAATACTTACTAAGTGCATGTTATGTCCCAGACATTGTAGTCAGTTTGGATGTGCAATGTTGAACCAGATATGTCCCCTGCTCTCAATAGACAGATTTTGAAGTGACCCTAAAATAAGAATGTCTTCAGTCCTGCATAGTCACTCTCTCACCCCTAGGATTTTGGGCTACAAGTGGTAGGCCTGTAACCTGCCCATACCTGAGGCACAGGTGTTTCAACTCATGAAGTTAGTAAGGAAATACTTTGCTACCATGTTTCATGAACTGCACGACAGGCTAAGTGTACAATGTACAGTGTGGGTACCTGTTTCTGGACGGTCAATTAAAATGCAAACAAAATCTTTGATGCTTTAAAAACAAGGATTACCCAAAAGTACAACGATAAAGACTTTAACTGGCTCTGGATCATTACATTTAGTTCTAAGATGTTTCCAAAAATATAAATGAAGCTGCTGGTGATTTAATCAGACCCTTGGGTTTCTCCTAGAATGTCCAAGTTTTTTGAATCCAATGAAGAAAACACACATATGTAAATCAGTGTGGAGTAAAATAGCTGTGGTCCTGGAATCAGAAGATTTCATGTCAGATGTGTGCTATTCCTGTTATTCGCTATGTGACCTCACATCTAATTCCTGGTTATGCACTTATAAAATAGCCATAATGCCTTGCTGTATCTACATCATGGGGTTCTTTTGAGAACCAAGTAAAATAATATTTTTAGCGACACTTTTTAGATTTCAAAATCTATGTGAAATATAAGGAGTATATAAAGTGGCCTGTGCAATGATGATCTATTTTATGCTCAAGGGAAGATAAGATGCAATTTTCTCTTTTCTCATCCTGTGTAAATTCACAGAATTCTGGAATTAGACTCTTTATACAATTAAAACAATTTCTACTCTCTTCTATGCAATTAACACTTAAAATTTATCACTGGGCTTTCTTTTTTTCCATTCCAGGATGTAGTTCATAAAACAAGCTCCCCAAGCCCTATGTGACTTTCTTTTTTTTCTAAAATATTCGTATCAATGATCCATGCAAGTAACCAAATGTGTTTGTTGAAGTAGAGAGACAGAACATTTTGCCAGAGACAATGCTCCCACATATCTTTCCTCTTTTATCAAAAAAACATGCTCTAAATAAACAACTGGACAAAAACAAAGATTCTTAGCAATTTGTGCTAAGAAATTTCAGGCTGGTTTCTATAGCCCTTAACATTATAATTTTGGATAATTGTGCCTCAAATATATCTTTCTTTCATGTCTCTATGAAACGTTAAATTTTCTTCCCAGGACCCAGGTGAAATACAATTTTATTATTTTTTTAATAATAATAATATACATTAATAATATTGTATAAAAACAATATTATTATTTTTTAATTTACTCTATTACAATCCTGGTCCTGCACAGTGGAAGGTAGTTATACATCTGAAGGAAAGGGGAAATTAACACTTGTTTTAAATAAGGATAAGTTCATTATTAACATGGAGACTTTGTCTTTAGCATTCATGGAATTCTGGTTATATTGTTGGTAGAATTTCTTTCGTTTGTTTCATCATGTAAAATAGTAACAGTTAAGGTCACAAAGTGATAAAAGGTAATTGAATTAACATTAGCTCATTGCTGAGTTACCTCTTGGGAAGAAGGGAAATCAAGCCTAGAGCATCTTATTTGTTTCAGTGCAAGGATGAGTAGGCAATATTTACTGGAAGTTCCTGGTTTATAGCAAAGCAATTTGTTTAGTACAAGACCTCACTTTTTTTAGAATATAGTCAGGATGTGCTTTTTAAAAGTGACCTCATTTCTCCGGTCATCTTACCTGCCTTCTCAGGTGTTTTGACCACGTTGGAACTTCATCTCTCTAGTGTTTCTGCAATGAAACACTCATGGGCCTATGACACTATCCACTCCTCCAGCCTCCTAGGAACAAAACCAGAAGATTCTCAGCCCCATTCTTCAGCTCAGTGAGTGCATGATCGTCCACCAGCTACACATCAGAAAAGCCGGAACCCTTGGACACAACCTGTGTCTTTGTATTTACTTAACTGATTTAAGTAGATTTACACAGCATCTACAATGTGCCAGGCACTCCTAAGCACTTCGCAAAAATTTCATTTCATAATCATAAGAACAGCTCAAAAACCAAGCTATAGAGGCCTTAAATATAAGTTGTTTGAGGTTGCCAACCTAGTACTGGGCAAGGTTGGCTGCTTCTCACTAGTTATCTATTTTACACTTGGCAGTATATATATGTCCATGCCACTCTCTCACTTCGTCCAAGCTTACCATTCCCCATCTCCGAGTCCTCAAGTCCATTCTCTATGTCTGCGTATTTATTCCTGTCCTGCCCTATGTTCTTTAGAACCTTTTTTTTGTTTTTTAGATTCCATATATATATGTGTTAGCATATGGTATTTGTTTTTCTATTTCTGACTTACTTCACTCTGTATGACAGACTCTAGGTCCATCCACCTCACTACACATAACTCAGTTTCATTTCTTTTTATGGCTGAGTAATATTCCATTGTATATATGTGCCACATATTCTTTAGCCATTCATCTGTCAGTGGACACTTAGGTTGTTTCCATGTCCTGGCTATTGTAAATAGAGCTGCAATGAACATTGTGGTACATGACTCTTTGAGAATTATGGTTTTCTCAGGGTATATACCCAGTAGTGGGATTGCTGGGTCATACGGTAGTTCTATTTTTAGTTTTATAAGGAACCTCCATACTGTTCTCCATAGTGGCTGTATAAATTTACATTCCCACGAACAGTGCAAGAAGGTTCCCTTTTATCCACACCCTCTCCAGCATTTACTGTTTGTAGATATTTTGATGATGGCTATTCTGACCAGTGTGGGGTGGTACCTCACTGTAGTTTTGATTTGCATTTCTCTAATGATTAGTGATGTTGAGCATTCTTTCATGTGTTTGTTGGCAATCTGTATATCTTCTTTGGAGAAATGTCTCTTTAGGTCTTCTGCCCATTTTTGGATTGAGTTGCTTTGTTATTTTGATACTGAGCTGCATGAGCTGCTTGTAAATTTTGGAGATTAATCCTTTGTCAGTTTCTTCATTTGCAAATATTTTCTCCCATTCTGAGTGTTGTCTTTCATCTTGTTTATGGTTTCCTTTGCTGTTCAAAAGCTTTTAAGTTTCATTAGGTCCCAGCTGTTTATTTCTGTTTTTATTTCCATTTCTCTAGGAGGTGGGTCAGAAATGATCTTGCTGTGATTTATGTCATAGAGTGTTCTGCCTATGTTTTCCTCTAAGAGTTTTATAGTGTCTGGCCTTACATTTAGGTCTTTAATACATTTTGAGTTTATGTTTGTGAATGGTGTTAGGGAGTGTTCTAATTTCATTCTTTGACATGTAGCTGTCCAGTTTTCCCAGCACCATTTCTTGAAGATGTTGTCTTTTCTACATTGTATATTCTTGCCTCCTTTATCAAAGATAAGGTGACCATATGTGTGTGGGTTTATCTCTAGGCTTTCTATCTGTTCCACTGATCTATATTTCTGTTTTTGTGCCAGTACCATATTGTCTTGATTACTGTAGCTTTGTAGTATAATCTGAAGTCAGGGAGAATGATTCCTCCAGCTCCTTTTACCTTTCTCAAGATTGCTTTGGCTTTTCGGAGTCTTTTGTGTTTCCATACAAATTATGCATGTTTTGTTCTAGTCCTGTGAAAAATGCCATTGGTAGATTGATAGGGATTGCATTGAATCTGTAGATTGCTTTGTGTAGTATAGTCATTTTCACAATGTTGATTCTTCCAACCCAAGCACATAGTTTATCTCTCTATCTGTTTGTATCATCTTTAATTTCTTTCACCAGTGTCTTATAGTTTTCTGCATACAGGTCTTTTGTCCTTAGGTAGGTTTATCTCTAGGTATTTTTTTTCTTTTTGTTGCAATGGTAAATGGGAGTGTTTCCTTAATTTCTCTTTCAGATTTTTCATGTTAGTGTATCGGTATGCAAGAGATTTCACGCATTAACTTTGTATCCTGCTACTTTATCAAATTCATTGATTACCTCTAGTAGTTTTCTGGTAGTGTCTTTAGGATTCTCTATGTATAGTATCATGTCATCTGCAAACTGTGACAGTTGTACTTCTTCTTTTCTGATTTGGATTCCTTTTATTTCTTTTTTTTCTCTTATTGCCTTGGCTAAAACTTCCAAAACTATGTTGAATAATAGTGGTGAGAGTGGGCAACCTTGTCTTGTTCCTGATCTTAGTGCAAATGGTTTCAGTTTTTCACCATTGAGAATGATGTTGGCTGTGGGTTTTTCATATATGGCCTTTATTATGTTGGGGTAACTTTCCTCTATGCCTACTTTCTGGAGGGTTTTTTTTTATAAATGGGTGTTGAATCTTGTTGTAAGCTTTTTCTGCATCTATCGAGATGATCATTTTTTTTCTCCTTCAATTTGTTAATATGGTGTGTCACATTGATTGATTTGCATATATTAAAGAATCCTTGCACTCCTGGGATACACCCCACTGATCATGTTATGTGATCATTTTAATGTGCTCCTGGATTCTGTTTGCTGGTATTTCATTGAGGATTTTTGCCTCTGTGTTCATCAGTGCTATTGACCTGTAATTTTCTTTTTTTGTAACATCTTTGTCTGGTTTTGGTATCAGGTTTATGGTGGACTCGTAGAATGAGTTTGGGGGTGTTCCTCCCTCTGGTATACTTTGGAAGAGTGAGAAATATAGGTGTTAGCTCTTCTCTAAATGTTTGATCGAATTCGCCTGTGAAGCCATCAGGTCCTGGGCTTTTGTTTGTTGGAAGATTTTTAATCACAGTCTCAATTTCAGTGCTTGTGATTGGCCTGTTTATATTTTCTATTTCTTCCTGTTTCAGTCTCAGAAGGTTGTGCTTTTCTAAGAATTTGTCCATTTCTTCCAGGTTGTCCACTTTATTGGCATAGAGTTGCTTGTAGTAATCTCTCATGATCCTTTGCATTTCTGCAGTGTCAGTTGTTACTTCTCCTTTTTCATTGCTAATTCTGTTGATTTGAGTCTTCTCCCTATTTTTCTTGATGAGACTGGCTAATGGTTTATCAATTTTGTTTATCTTCTCAAAGAACCAGCTTTTAGTTTATTGATCTTTGCTGTCATTTCCTTCACTTCATTTTCGTTTATTTCTGATCTGATCTTTATGATTTCTTTCCTTCTGCTAACTTTGGGGGTTTTTCTCTAATTGCATTATGTGTAATGTTAAGTTGTTTACTTGAGATATTTCTTGTTTCTTGAGGTAGGATTATATTGCTATAAACTTCCCTCTTTGAACTGCTTTTGCTGCATCCCATAGATTTTGGGTCATCGTGTTTTCATTGTCATTTGTTTCTAGGTATCTTTTGATTTCCTCCTTGATTTCTTCAGTGAACTCTTCATTATTTAGTAGTGTATTGTTTAGCCTCCATGAGTTTGTATTTTTTACAGAATTTTTCCTGTAATTGATATTTATTTTCATAGCATTCTGGTCAGAAAAGATAATTGATATGATTTCAATTTCCTTAAATTTACCAAGGCTTGTTTTGTGACTCAAGATGTGATCTATCCTGGAGAATGTTTCATGAGCACTTGAGAAGAAAGTGTATTCTCTTGGTTTTGGATGGAATGTCCTATGAATATCAATTAAGTTATCTTGTTTAATATATCATTTGAAGCGTGTGTTTCCTTATTTACTTTCCTTTTGGATGAGCTGACCATTGCGGAAACCAGGGTGTTAAAGTCCCCTACTATGATTGTGTTACTGTCAATTTTCCCTTTTATGGCTGTTAGCATTTGCATTATGTATTGAGGTGCTCCTATGTTGGGTGCATAAATATTTACATTTCTTATATCTTCTTCTTGGATTGATCCCTTGATCATTATGTAGTGTCCTTATTTGTCTCTTGTAATAGTCTTTATTTTAAAGTCTATTTGTCTTATATAAGAATTAGTACTCCAGCTTTCTTTTGATTTCTATTTGCATGGAATATCTTTTTCCATCCCCTTACTTTCATTCTGTTTGTGTCCGTAGGTCTGAAGTGGGTCTCTTGTAGACAGCATATATACAGGTCTTGTTTTTGTGTCCATTCACCCAGTCTATGTCTTTTGGTTGGAGCATTTTTTAATCCATTTACATTTAAGGTGATTATTGATATGCATGTTCCTATTACCACTTTCTTAATTGTTTGGGTTTGTAATTGTAGGTCTTTTCCTTCTCTTGTGTTTCCTGCCTAGCGAAATTCCTTTAGCATTTGTTATACAGCTGGTATGGTGGTACTGAATTCTCTTATATTTTGCTTGTCTATAAAGGTTTTAATTTCTCCATTGAATCTGAATGATATTCCTGGTGGGTAGAGTAATCTTGTTTGTAGGTTTTTCCCTTTCATCTCTTTAAATATGTCCTGCCACTCCCCTCTGGCTTGCAGAGTTTCTGCTGTACGATTAGCTGTTAACATTATGGGGTGTCCCTTATATGTTATTTGTTGCTTTACCCTTGTTGCTTTTAATATTTTTTCTTTGTTTTTAATTTTTGATAGTTTAATATGTATCTTGGCGTGTTTCTCCTTATGTTTATCCTGAATGGAACTCTCTGCACTCCTGGACTTGATTGACTATTTCCTTACCCATATTAGGGAAGTTTTCAACTATAATCTCTTCTAATATTTTCTTAGTCCTTTCTTTTCCTCTTCTTCTCTGGGACTCCTGTAATTCGAATGTTGTTGTGTTATTGTGTCCCAGAGTTCTCTGAGATTGTCCTGAATTCTTTTCATTCTTTTTCATTATTCTGCTGTGTGTTAGTTATTTCCACTATTTTATCTTCCAGGTCACTTCTCCATTCTTCTGCCTCAGTTATTCTGCTATTGGTTCCTTCTTGAGAATTTTTAATTTCATTTATTTTGTTCATCATTGTTTGTTTGCTCTTTAGTTCTTCTGGGTCCTTGTTAAACATTTCTTATATTTTCTCCATTCTATTTCCAAGATTTTACTATCATTATTCTGAATTATTTTTCTGTTAGACTGTCTATTTCCTCTTCATTTGTTTGGTCTGGTGGGTTGTTACCTTGCTCCTTCATCTGCTGTGTATTTCTGTGTCTTCTCATTTTGCTTAAGTTACTGTGTTTGGGGTCTCCTTTTCACAGGCTGCATGTTTGTAGTTCCCATTGATTTTGGTGTCTGACCCCAGTGAGTAAGGTTGGTTCAGTGGGTTGTGTAGGCTTCCTGTTGGAGGGGACTGGTGCCTGTGGTCTGGTGGATGAGGCTGGATCTTATTTTTCTGGTAGGCAGGACCACTTCCAGTGGTGTGTTTTGGGTGTCTGTGAACTTATTATGATTTTAGGCAGCCTCTCTGCTAATGGGTGGGGCTGTGTTCCTGTGTTGCTAGTTGTTTGGCCTAGGGTGTCCAGCACTGTAGCTTGCTCGTCATTGAGTGGAGCTGGGTCTTAGCGTTGAGATGGAGATCTCTGTGAGAGCTGTTGCCTTTTGATATTACGTGGGGCAGGGAGGTCTCTGGTGGACCAATGTCCTGAACTCAGCTCTCCCACTTCAGAGGCTCAGGCTTGGCACACAGCCAGAGCACCAAGACAGTGTCAGCCACACTTCTCAGAAGAAAAGGGAGCAAAAAAAAAGAAAGAAAAATAAAATAAAATAAAGTTATTAAAATAAAAGTAAATAATTTTATTAAAAATAAAAATTAATAATCATTAAATTATTAAATTTTTATAATAAAATATTACAATAAACATTAAAAATTATTAAAAATAAATTTAATAAATTATTAAAAATGCAAAGAAGCATACACAAACACACTCACAAAAAGAGAAAAAGGAAAAATATATATATTTATAAAGAAAGAGGGCAACCAAATCAATAAACAAATCTACCAATGATAATAAGCTCTGAATACTAAACTAAGATAAACATAAAACAAGATACAAATTAGATGCAGAAAGCAAACCCCAAGTGTAAGTTGCCCCAAAGCCCACGGCCTCAATTTTGGGCTGAGTCATTGCCTATTCAGGTATTCCACAGATGCAGTGTACGTCAAGTTGATTGTGGGGATTTAATCCGCTGCTCCTGAGGCTGCTGGGAGAGATTTCCCTTTCCCTTCTTTGTTTGCACAGCTCCTGGGGTTCAGCTTTGGATTTGGCCCCGCCTCTGCGTGTAGGTCGCCGGAGGGCGTCTCTTTTTCGCTCAGACAGGACGAGGTTAAAGAAGAGGCGGATACGGGGGCTCTGGCTCACTCAGGCCGGGGGGAGGGAGGGGTACAGACATGGGGCGAGCCTGTGGTGGCAGAGGCCAGCATGACTTTGCAGTAGCCTGAGGCACGCCATGCGTTCTCCCGGGGAAGTTGTCCCTGGATCCCGGGACCCTGGCAGTGGCGGGCTGCACAGGCTCCCCGGAAGGGGGGTGGGGATAGTGACCTGTGCTCGCACACAGGCTTCTTGGTGGCGGCAGCAGCAGCCTTAGTGTCTCATGTCCGTCTCTGAGGTCTGTGCTGATAGCCGCAGCTCGCGCATTTCTCTGGAGCTCATTTGGGTGGTGCCCTTAATCCCTCTCTTCACACACCCTGAAACAATGGTCTCTTGCCTCTTCGGCAGGTCCGACTTTTCCTGGACTCCCTCCCGGCTAGCCATGGCGCACTGGCCCCCTTCAGGCTGTGTTCACGCCGCCAACCCCAGTCCTCTCCCTGGGATCCGACCGAAGCCCGAGCCTCAGCTCCCAGCCCTACCCGCCCCGGCGGGCGAGCACACAAGCCTCTCGGGCTGGTGAGTGCCGGTCGGCCCCGATCCTCTGTGCGGGAATCTCTCCACTTTGCCCTCCGCACCCCTGTTACTGTGCTTTCCTCCGCGGCTCCGAAGCTTCCCCCTCCGCCACCCGCAGTCTCCGCCCGCGAAGGGGCTTCTAGTGTGTGGAAACCTTTCCTCCACAGCTCCCTCCCAGAGGTGCGGGTCCCGTCCCTATTCTTTTGTTTCTGTTTTTTCTTTTTTCTTTTACCCTACCCAGGTACGTGGGGGAGTTTCTTGCCTTTTGGGAGGTCTGAGGTCTTCTGCCAGCGTTCAGTAGGTGTTCTGTAGGGCTTGTTCCATGTATTTCTGATGTATTTGCGGGGAGGAAGGTGATCTCCACGTCTTACTCCTCCACCATATTGAAGGCCTCATCCTTTGATTTGAACCTGCCTGGTGGCTGCCAAAATGCCAGGCCCGATTGCCCACACAACGGCAACCAAGCAAAGACTGGTTTCTCTTCATATATCTCTTTATGTCCTAGCCTTCGAACCACAGCTGTCAGGGTACTTGGAAAAGTGAGTATCTGGCAATTTTCATGTCTGTTGTAGGGGTGGGCTGTGACAGTGGGGAAAGAGGGGGCTGGTTTTGAGTGGGCAAACCAATACATGCTGTCACCATATGCAGGATACCTGATACAGAGGAGAAGTTCAATGCATTTTCATTTACAAATTTCCCCTTACGTGTCTTGTTTCCTCTCAATTGTTTTCCTATTTCTATTTTTCTAATTCTCTTTTTCTTTTGTCTGTATTTTCTTCATTCTTCATTTTATTCCTGCTTATTTTTCTGCCCATAATACAGAAGTGAAACATAATAATTTCTAACATCATCAAATTTTGTTTATTTTATACAAAAAACAACAAACTGAATTTTATGTTTCTCCATAGGTAAAAGAAAGCAAAATTGTCTGACCTTGACCCGCCTCTTCAGTCTCACCCCCACCATCCACTGATCCCCACCATCCACTGATCACACTTCACATTCTGGGAGTTTGTTAACATTATTTTATTCTCCCCAAATTTACTTCCTCCAATATAGACCTGGGAAATGCTATACCTAGTCCAGAATCTGGCTCAATTGCCCTTTACATTGCCAACCACAGATAATTATTTCCTTTTCAGTTCCCTTAAGGTGACTCCTTTAGAGCTTTTTAGCACATAACATCTGATTAAGGTTAGAGATGTTCATTCACTTTTCTCCATTAGCTTGTAAATACCTTAAGAGTCTAGCCACTATATTTTGTTCACATAACCTACAGTTCACACTATTTAAAAAAATTTTTATAGCTTCTATAGTAAAAATGTAAATGCTGTGGAATGGAATAATCTTTAAATGTTTATAATGTTAAAATTTGCATGCAGTTTTGTTCATGTATTCGATTCAGTTGGGTCACTGAGATTTTCTATATCCTAAAATTTTGATTTTATGTGTCTTCTGGTGTTTTTCCTTTCAAAGATTTTATTACTATGTGTATATTTTTGTCCAATTAAAATGTCATTTTTGAAATTTATAACAGAGGAAAATAACATCACTTACTCTCATTTAGCAGATAATAAATTTGTAATACATTTTGAGCTCTGTGAACTAAAATCTGTAGAGATGCTGAGTATTGTTATCTCATATCATTAGCATTTTGGCTGGAAACCACTCCCTCTAGGCACATATGGGGTTTATATTTTTATGCATAAATTTGCATAACTGCTTCACTATCTTTCACAGACTACAGTCTTTAGACATTAACTTGATAAATATCATGATCAAGTCATCAGTTTCAGTCTGGTTCAGTGGGTTGGAAACTTCTTAATGGAGATATTTCCTTATCTACTCAACCTTCCCAAGTCTCTCTCTGTCTCTGTCTCTGTCTCTCTCTCTTCAGCAAACAGGCACTTAATCAGTAGTGACTGGAGACTGACATAAAAAACTTTCATTTTCAAAGATAATTTACATGGTTTTGTTTAGTACTTTCAGATAACTCCAAGTCAGCATAAAATATTCAGGAACAACTTTCTTCAGAAAATGATCAACAATTGTACACAGGAGCCATCATGCACAGGCAAGTGAGTGATTGTTCTGTGGCATTCGATAGGTTAATTTTCTCCCAGCTTCATCAGCCTACACAGAAAATGTCCTTACAACTATATTAAACTTGAATTCCCTAAACTCTCATCTGCTTGACTGCCAAGTTCCCCATCACCACCTCCACTCAAATATTTATGGGTACTGTTTGCTGGTCTTTGCCAAAAGTCACTGGGATAGGGTCCCCTGCCTCAGGCACAGGCAGCCCACAGACACTGCACCAGAAGCAGGACCACTGAGCGGGACCGGGTGCTCAGTGAAGATGCCACTGGGGGAAGAATTATCTGAGCCTCGGCTCTGTGGAGCTGCAACTCTCTTGACACACTTGCCAAGTGAGAAAAATCCTATTCTCTGTCTTACGGTCAGTTGGGTCCCACAGTAAGTTTGCATAAGTGCCAAGCTTTGTGGAGTCAAGGGGAGCAGCTCTTACAACTCCCACAGGGTCCTCTTCTTCAAAAAGCACATAGATGCCATTAGAACCTGCCTCCGAGTGGTGGGTGATTGTTCTAGATGCTATCCTGTCTTATAGCTAGTTCAGTATCAGAAACCCCATCACCTCCCATGCACAATGACAGCTGCTGGAGCCTCTGTTAAACTCGTGTTTATCTGAATACTAGTTATGGGTGAAGTCCAAGTCTTCCCCCAACCCAGGAAAACCTTCAAAATCTCTATTCATCAATGGATGTAAATAGATAGCCAATACCTCCACCAGAGAGAATCATCTGACTCCTAGATTTAACCCCTTAATTTAGGCTTTTATAATGAGACATTTTATATGTATAACTAGTATTAGAGAAATGACCACTGAAATATAGGGAAAAAATCCTAATGTAAAAAGCTCTAAAATTACAACAGTCAGCATAAACTTCCCAAATCAGAGCTTGACTACCAAGTTTTATATCCTTACTCATCAATTTACTACATGTATGACCTTGGGCAAGTGTTAGTTATTTATTGCTGTATAATAAATGACCACAAAATTAGCACCTTAAAAAGTCATATATTTATTATCCCATAGTTTCTCTGGGTTGGAAATCTGGGCAGGACTTGACTGGGTTCCCTGCTCCAGTGTATTTCACAAGGCTGAAATTCAAGGTGTCAGCCAAGACTGGGGTCTCATATCAGGCTAGACTGGGGAAAGACACACTTCCATGTTCACATGATTGTTAGTAGGATTCAATTCCTTACAGGTTATTGGACTTAGGATGCCAGCATCTAGCTGTTAGCTGGAGGCCACCTTTAGTTCCTTGTGACATGGGCCTCTTTATATGGCAGCTTTACTTCACCAAAGCCAGGGCAAGAAAGAATCAATAGGGAGAGTTTGGTAACAAGATGAGATTTACAATCTCAAGTATCCTAACACAGAAGTGATATACCAACACCAGGCCATACTCTATTGGTAAGAAACAAATCACAGGTCCCACCATGCTCATAACAGGAGGTAGAGTTTTATAGAAGACCATCTAAGAGCCTAGCTACCAAAATAAATCACTTATTTGTGTATATTTCTTTTTAAATATGTAAAATGGAGAGACAAATGAAGATAATAAGAGTACCTACTTCATAGATTGTGAAGATTGAAAACTTAGGTCCACACGAAAACCTGCACATAGGTATTTATAACAGCTTTTTTCATAATTTCCAAAACTTGGAAGCAACTAAGATGTCCTTCAGTAGGTAAATGAATAAATGACTGTGTTACATCCAGAAAATAGAATATTATTCAGTGTTAAAAATAAATGAGCGGGCTTCCCTGGTGGCGCAGTGCTTGAGAGTCCGCCTGCCGGTGCAGGGGACGCGGGGTCGTGCCCCGTTTCGGGAGGATCCCACATGCCGCGGAGCGGCTGGGCCCGTGGGCCATGGCCGCTGGGCCTGCGCGTCCGGAGCCTGTGCTCCGCAGATGGGAGAGGCCGCGACAGTGAGAGGCCCGCATAACGCAAGAAAAAATAAAAAAAATAAAAAAAATAAAAAAAAAATAAATGAGCTATCAAGCCATGAAAAGACATGGGACAACCTTAAATGCACATCACTAAGTGAAAGAAGCCAATCTGAAAAGGCTATATATACTGTGTGATTCCAATTATATGACATTCTGGAAAAGGCAAAACTATGGAGACAGTAAAAAGATAAGTGGTTGCCAGGGGTTGGGTTGTGTAGCTGGAGCACAGACAATTTTCAGAGTGAATTTTCAGAGAGTGAAAATATTCTGTATGATACCATGATGACGAACACATGTCATTATTGTCCAAACCCACCGAATATATAACACCAAGACTGAACTAAAATGTAAACTATGGACTTTGGGTGATTATGATGTGTCAATGTAGGTTCATCAGTTTTAACAACTGTACCACTCTGATGGGGGTGTTGATAATGGGGGAGGTGATGCATGTGTCAGGGCATAGATCTATAGCATACCTCTGTATCATCCCCTCAATTTTGCTATGAACATAAAAAAGTTTTTTAAAAATCAATTTGAAAAAGACAAACCAATTTAAAAATTGGCAAAGGAATTGAATAGGCATTAAAAAAAGGATACACAAATGTCCAATAAGTACACAAAAAGATACTCAGCATTATTAATTACAAAGGAAGTGCAAATCAAAACCACAATGAGATACCACACCACACCCTAGGATGGCTCAAATTAAAAATACAATAATAGGTGTTGATAAGAATGTGGAAAAATGGAATCCTCATACATTGCTGGTAGAAGTGTGAAATAGTGGGACCATATTGAAAAATACTTTACAGGTTCCTCAAAATGTTAAACATCGATTTACCACAAGATCCAACAAGACCCACCTGTAGGTATATGTTGAGAAAACAGAAACACATGCCACACAAAAACTTGGGCATCATGTTCATAGCAGCACTGTTCACAATAGCCCAATGGTGGAAACAAACCAAGTGTCCATCAACTGATGAATGAATAAACAAAATGTGGTCTGTACCTACATGGCAGTATTTTTGTCAACAAAGGAATCATTTGGTGATAAAAAAAGAATGAAGTACTGACATAATACATGCTGCAATAAAGGTGTTATTTAAAAAAAGCAATTGAATTGTAGAATGTAGAATGGACCTAAAGAGGAAGGGCAACTTTTATATCTATGTAAAAAATTTTTGTTCCACGGGGCTTCCCTGGTGGTGTGGTGGTTAAGAACCCGCCTGCCAATGCAGGGAACATGGGACCGAGCCCTGGTCCAGGAAGATCCCACATGCCGCGGAGCAACTAAGCCCACACACCACAACTACTGAGCCTGCGTTCTAGAGCCTGCGAGCCACAACTACTGAGCCCATGTGCCACAACTACTGAGCCCACGTGCCACAGCTACTGAAGCCCGTGCGCTTACAGCCCATGCTCCACAACAAGAGAAGCCACCACAATGAGAAGCCTGTGCACCACAACGAAGAGTAGCCCCCGCTCACAGTAACTAGAGAAAAGTCCGCACACAGCAATGAAGACTCAACACAGCCACCCCCTCAAAAAAAAAAAAAGTTGTTCCTTAATACCATATACTTTTAAACTTTTAAGTTGCCAAACATTTAGCCATTACAGATTATTCCAACCATTGCTTGCCTATATAATTATGCCTAGGTGACTTTAAAATAATTTAATTCATTCTCTTAATTCTGTTGTATCAAAACCAGTCGTGCCTCTTGAACTATGACATCTGTTACATGCGTAAACAGATTGAAATATATTAACTTTAGCAAAAGTGCAACAAATTCCTGTTAATTCCTGGAGCCACAATTCTGTTGAGGTTAGAGGTATATTAATCAAATTATATAACTTATGTAAAGTAGAATGCAAGCACTCTAAATTTCCAAATAAGTCATTTGCTTTGCCTGGAGTAAGAGAAAAACTGTAACAGCACAAAGCAATAGAAATTATTTTATCCTCACCTCACATTAGATTACTTTCTTCCTTTGAAAATAATGAAGACTTTTCTTTATATGTCAAAGAATGAATTCCTAGTTGTTTCTGAACTTGAAAAATACTCATGGACAGTTTGTTTCAAATATCATGGAACTCTGCTGCTCAATAATGATCCACTTATTTGTTAGCCACCTGGGAACTGTGGGTGGTGTGCGCTGTCCAACTATCTTTCGATTATGTCCTTGGAAAGGAGTTGGGGGGTGCCATGCCAATGTTCCTTTGGTATTATTTTAATGCCAGGCAGATCATGTTTTGAATTTCTGTCAGTCTCATCTCTTAATACTGATGAATTCAGCCCATAGCCGTTAAATAATACTGTGACATGTACGAGCAGTTACTGCAGTGTTCACAGACCAGAGCAGCAACAGTGAACCAAATGGCAGCAAGCTCGAGTCTCCTTGCTTCCCTTCTAAATTGCACAGCACATCTATATACTCCAGCCACAGGCAGCAATGTGGCTACTCATCCGTCTCCTAGGGCCCACTAAGAATCCCCTGTCGGAATCAGACTGATGAAATATTTCAGCCATAAAATTACAAGGTAGGACTCACAATACTGTCTCATTTATTTTCTTTTAAAATCTGCCTGGTTAATCACAAGTCTGCATAGCTCACACTGATTCATTTAATTAGTACTTTTTAAATGTCGTATATCCACCCAGAAGCTTTTGAATTATGATTTTGGCCTTAAAAATCTAAGTTAAATGGAATAAAAAAGTCAATGACCCATCAGAATTTTAAAATATGCCTTTGACATTTTTACAAACATGTCTTTTAATTTTTATTTATGCAATCTTAAAATAAGGTTGAGAGTAATTATACTGAAACATCTGTATAATTTAATTCTGAGTAAAAATAAAGCAGATTAATAAGGGGAAAATGTCTTTCTTCCTATTCTAGATACATTAAAAAAATCAAAAGATAATTTATTTTCAAATTTTTAGTAGACTAACTTCCAGAACAAAACTTAGAAGAGCTAAGACTTCAAATTAAAAATAATAATAACTAAATCAATATTTACTTGCCAAGTGCCTATATGTCAGATACTATTCGTGGGTAACTGAATATTAACTGTATGATCCATTTAATAACATTGATAAAATTAACATTTGAGAGCTTTCTCACTGAGTGATAAAATTAACCTTGGAGCACTCTTTAGCACTATTCCCATTTTACAGATATGAAACACAGAGAGGCTAAGTCACTTGCCCAAGGTCACACAGCTAGAAATGCAGAGCTATGATTCTAACGGAGGCAGCCTGTCTCTGAAGACTTCATGCTTCACCACGAGGCCATCTGGCCATTCTTTCCTTAAACTAAACCTTCTGCTGCATTTTCTGTTTTCTTCTTCCTTTTCTTCCTCTTCTTTTTCTTCCCCTCATTCCCCTCCCCCTCCT
>NW_006788282.1:94844-103886 GCF_000442215.2 Lipotes vexillifer | reverse complement strand
CCCGTGTCCCCTGCATCGGCAGGCGGACTCTCAACCACTGCGCCACCAGGGAAGCCCGAGAATATGATTTTAAACTGTAATTTTGGTATACACAGAATATCTTTGCTACTGACCAATCACTTTTACTGAAATCAGCTATTATTAATTGATTTACTCTTACTCTGAAATGATCAGACTGTTTTTTAACACTTACAGACAATAAATGCCTCAGATTGTGGGTCTGTGTCTGATTCATCTGCATGATCTCCCTAGCAGGTTGCATACATAGAGGATATCAAGTAAACACATAATTATTTTCTATTATCAGATATTTGGAGACACACAGACAAGCAATCCAATGCTGAATTTTCCACTTACTCATTTTCTCACTTTAGACAAATTAGTCAACCTCTTATTTTTGTCATCTCTGAAGAAGTAATAAAAAAAGTGCTGCCCTCAGAGAGTTAGCATGAGAATTGAAAGAGGTAATATCTGTCAAACACTTCGCATGGTACCAACATCATTCTAAGTACTCACCTGCTGTTAGCTGTTAATAAATAAAGGAAAGATAATAAAATGTTTTTGATGACCACACGTATATTATGATGGTAAACTATAGGGAAAAACCTAAATATGCATCTAGAGGAGATTGGTAGAAAAAAATACATAGAATATTATACCACCAGCCAAAGGGATAAGAAAGTGCTTTAGATACTGATATAGAATTCACTACAAGAAATGATGTTATATAGAAGCCAAAAACAAATTATAGTTCAGAGTGGGTATATATGCTACTATGTGTGAAAAAGAAGTGGGGGAAATTTATATGCACCTTCACCAGGCTGGAGAGATCATGCAGATGAATCAGACACAGACTCTTATTTTGAGGAGCTTATTGAATTTAAGTGTTAAAAGCAGCCTGGTCATTACTGAGTAACAGGATGTAACTATATCAAGATAAATAGATAGATAGATGATAGATAGATAGATAAATACATGATAGATATATATATATATTTTTTTTTTCGAGAGAAAGAAACTTTCCTCTACCTTTTAGGTTCTTCTGGCTGGTCTAAGAAATAAATTGACATGAGACAGATTGACAGGAGAAAGCAAAACAAAGTTTAGCAATATGTATGCATGGGAGCTATCTAGAAAAACTAAGCAGCTCTCCCAAATACATGAAATCCTCACCTTAAGGACCATCTTCAGCTAAAGATAAAAGAGGATGTTGGGGATAGTGGTTTGGGATTTCAAAGGGGAGGAAGGCAATTCACCTGGAGATGGGAAAGCGAAAGTTTGGTAAACAAATGTTTGCTGGGCCATGCAGTTCACAATGGGACACAGAGTGGACTCTGATGTCTAGGCCCTGCTTCCCCGCCACACCTACCTAGCCAAGTTCTCTGAAGATATCTCTGGTGATAATTCTGTTTTAGACAGAAAAAGGGGAAGATGACAAGAAAAACTTCCTGAGTCTTCTGTTTCTTGAAAATAACAGCCTAGATTAATCCTCTTGCCAAAGATACACATTTAGGGGTGGCAAATTGTGCTGCCCTGAAGTCTCATGTTTGAAACTTCTCCAAGAAGTCTCAGAGTCCAGAAGCTGAGCTGGTAGATTGTTCCATCCCACTGAACCAGTCTCTTAGTCCCGACTGTAGGTCTTTCCAGTTAAATTCATTTCAGGAAGTGGTGATGGAGATGGGCTCTGAAAGCTAGGCCTTTAAGTTGTGAGAAATCAGGTCTTTATTAAATATTCTTCTTAAGAAGAATTTCTCTAGAGACAAGATAAAAACAAAGGTTAATTGTTGAAGCATATTATAAACTCAGTATGTGAGTCCTGAGAGCTGCCAGTTGAGAAGATTTCTAGATGTCAGTGTCCAAGTACCTTTTGCAGTTTGAATGTCTCTGATGATGTCATCAGGTGTTCATGTAAACTTCTGAGTGACCCACACAGCAACAGGCACAAGGATTGTCTAAACATGGACTACGATGTTGATCTCTCTTAAGTTGAAATCAAGTTCTTCAGCTTGTTTGCAGGGTTTCGGGAAAAGAATAATTTTGCTTCAAAAGTGGGATAAAATGGATACATTAGTTTGGAGAGTTGTAGTCAAATATTTGAGGAAACTAGAAGAATTCAGGATCCAGTCCAGTTTACAGGTGGAAAAACAAAACTTCAAAGATGATTAACAGAACTAGAATCTAATATCCACAACTGTGTATTATAGTGCTACTGAAACTTTTTTTTTTCTCTGAAAGCACCCACATTTCTACAAAGATAAATTGAGACTAAATTTTTTTGCAAAATAAGCTTAGTTTCATTAAACTTGAATTGATTATTTATGTAAGTCCAGCAAGAAGAGTAAGTGACCCTACAGATTCTTTTAAATATGCTTTGCTGGAACTTTTCATAAGGAATCCCAGATTGAACTTTGAATAGCATTTCAAGGTCAGGAAGCCATGCCAAGGAATTACCATCAGACTCACCTGTAATACCTATAGATTTGGGTTAATTCCTCTCTTCCTGAGGTCCCCCAAATATCCTGAGTTTCCTGAACCTGCCAGGAAGTGACCTTCCTTACTCACCTGGTAAGGCTGCTAGGAACCCTGTAAACAAGGTGCCAGGATATTTTTTCAAGGGGCTTTATGGCTCCATAAAGTCAATCTGAGTTCCTTAAAGCTGTCTGGTCATATCTGAGGCCATGCTTGCCTCTCTTAAAATATGATATGCTGGTCAAAGGCTTAGTAATATAACCAATGTTTCCAACTGTGTCCAGTTCCAAGGAGAACATATTCTTAGCAAAATTATGTAAATAATTATATTGCCATGAAAATAAGAATACTCGCTAAGAGTTTCCAAATTCTGGAGGGACCTGGCAGGGAGAAAAATATAAATATTTCAATTCTGCTTATAAAGTTATAATTCAGCAAATTGCTGTAAATCTTAGTTAGCTTAAGAGAAGATGTTTCCTTATATCTGGAAAACAATGATTGAAAAGGCAGTAATATTTCAGACAAAAGTTTTAAAAATTATAATCATATTCATTGGTTCATTCAGTCCTATGTAATTAATTCTTGTTGATCTTGATCTTTTATTAGAAGTTTTATGAAACCACCCATTTTTCTATTAGGGTTCTGTAATTTCTTACTTAGTTTAGTGGTATGATCTGAAAGTTATCAAAAGCCCACATTTGTCAAAAAGTAATTTCTATGAATCTTTTTTGAAGATGAACCATTTTTTGTAAAAGCATCAGAGTAAAACAATAGTTGTCTGTAAATGACAAAAGACATGGTTATAGATCTGATTATAATGCAATTGACAGGAAAATCTGGTTATTTTGTGACATACAACAATTTAAAATGATAACTAGAATTATAATTGATAACATTTTACCAGGACATATCAGATTTGGGGGAATTTCATATAATTTTTATAACACATATTACAAATATTCATCCATTCAATATAACCTAAGAAGGCTTGTCATCACTAATTTGATAATGCTTCCATGTAATTATTTTAAATGTTTATTTTATATTGGAGTAGAGTTAATTAACAATGTTGTGTTGGTTTCAGGTGTACAGCACAGTGATTCAGTTATACATATACACGTATCTATTCTTTTTCAAATTCTTTTCCCAGTTAGGTTATTACAGAGTACTGAGCAGAGTTCCCTGTGTTATACAGTAGGTCCTTGTTGGTTATCTATTTTAAATATAGCACTGTGTACATGCCAATCCCAAACTCTCTACTATCCCTTCCCCCGATCTTTCCCCACCGGTAACCATAAGTTTGTTCTCTAAGTCTGTGGGTTTGTTTCTGTTTTGTAAGTAATTTCTTTGTATCATTTTTTTTAGATTCTGCGTATAAGTGGTATCATATGATATTTGTCTTTGTCTGACTTACTTCATTTAGTATGATAATCTCCAGGTCCATCCATGTTACTGCAAATGGCATTATTTCATTCTTCTTAATGGCTGAATAATATTCCATTGTATATCTGTAGCACATCTTCTTTATCCATTTCTCTGTCAGTGTACACTTAGGTTGATTCCATGTCTTGGCTGTTGTAAACAGTGCTGCAATGAACATTGGGGTGCATGTTTCCTTTCGAACCATGTTTTTTTCCTGCATATATGCCCAGGAGTGGAATTGCTGGATCCTATGGTAGCTCTATTTCTAGTTTCTTAAGGATCCTCCATACTGTTCTCCATAGTGGCTGCACCAATTTACATTCCCACCAACAGTGTAGGAGGGGTCCCTTTCCTCCACACCCTTTCCAGCGTTTCTTGTTTGTAGACATTTTGATGATGGCCATTCTGACTGGTGTGAAGTGACATCTCACTGTAGTTTTGATGTGCATTTCTCTAATAATTAGCAATGTTGAGCACATTTTCATGTGCCTCTTGGCCATCTGCATGTCTTCTTTGGAGAAATGTTAATTTAGGTCTTCTGTCTATGTTTTGACTGGGTTGTTTGTGTTTTTGGAATTGAGCTGCATGAGGTTTGAAAATATTGGAGATTAATCCCACGTCAGTCACATTGTTTGCAGACATCTTCGCCCATTCTGTGGGTTGTCTTTTCATTTTGTTTATGGTTTCCTTTGTTGTGCAAAAGCTTTTGAGTCTGATTAGGTCCCATTTGTTTATTTTGTTTTTATTTCCCTTACTCTGGGAGATGCATTGAGAAAGATAGTGCTGTGATTTATGTCAGAGAGTGTTCTGCCTATATTTTCCTCTAAGAGTTTTATAGTATCCAGTCTGACATTTTGGTCTTTGATCCATTTTGAGTTTATTTTTGTATATGGTATTAAAGAATGTTCTACTTTCATTTTTTTACATGTAGCTCTTCAGTTTTCCCAGCACCATTTATTGAAGAGAGTATCTTTTCTCCATTGTGTAGTCTTGCCTCCTTTGTTGTAGATTAATTGACCATAGGTGTGTGGGTTTATCTCTGGGCTTTCTATCCTGTTCCATTGATCTCTATGTCTGTTTTTGTGCCAGTACCATACTGTTTTGATGTCCATAGCTTTGTGATATAGTCTGAAGTCAGGAAGTCTGATTCCTCCAGCTCCGTTTGTTTGTTTGTTTGTTTTGCTTTGTTTCTTGTTTTTTCCTCAAGATTGCTTTGGCTATTCAGGGCCTTCTGTGTATCCATACAAACTTTAAGATTTTATGTTCTAGTTCCGTGAAAAAGGCTGTCAGTAATTTGACAGGGATTGCATTGAATCTGCAGATTGCCTTGGGTAGTATAGTCATTTTGGCAATATTGATTCTTCCAATCTAAGAAAATATTATATTTGTCCATCTGTTTGTGTCATCTGTGATTTCTTTCAACAGCATCTTATAGTTTTTGGAGTACAGATATTTTACCTCCTTCGGTATGTTTATTCCTAGGTATTTTATTCTTTTTGATGTGATGGTAAATGGGAGCGTCTCTTTAGTTTCTATTTCTGATCTTTCATTATTAGTGTATAGAAATGCAAGAGATTTCTGTGTATTAATTTTGTATCCTTCAACTTTACCAAATTCATTGATGAGCTCCAGTAGTTTTCTGGTAGCATCTTTACAATTTTCTATGTATAGTATCATGTCATCTGCAAATAGTGACAGTTTTACTTCTTTTCCAATTTCTATTCCTTTTAAGTGTTTTTCTTCTCTGATTGCTGTGGCTAGGACTTCCAAAAGTATGTTGAATTAAAGTGGCAAGAGTGGACATCCTTGTCTTGTTCCTGATCTTAGAGGAAATGCTTTCAGCTTTTCACCATTGAGTATGATGTTAGCTGTAGGCTTGTCATATATGGCCTTTACTGTGTTGCGGTATGTTCCCTTCATGCCTGCTTTCTAGAGAGTTTTTATCATCAATTGATGTTGAATTTTAGCAAAAGGTTTTCTGCATTTATTGAGATGATCATATGGTTTTTATTCTTCAATTTGTTTATGTGGTATATCACACTGATTGATTTGTGGATATTGAAAAATCCTTGCATCCCTGAGGTAAATCCCACTTGATCATGGTGTATGATCCTTTTAGTGTATTGTTGGATTCAGTTTGCTAGTGTTTTCTTGAGGATTTTTGCATCTATGTTCATTAGTGGTATTGGCTTGTAATTTTCTTTTTTGTGTGGTCTTTGTCTGGTTTTGGTATCAGGGTGATGGGGGCCTCATAGAATGAGTTTTGAAGTGTTCCTTTCTCTGACATATTTTTGGAATAATTTCAGAACTATAGGTGTTAGCTCTTCTGTAAATGTTTGATAGAATTTGCCTGTAAAGCCGTGTGTTCCTGGACTTCGGTTTGTTGAAAGTTTTTTAATCACAGTTTCAATTTCATTACGTGTAATTGGTCTATTGATATTTTCTATTTCTTCCTGGTTCATTCTTCAGAGATTGTACCTTTCTAATAATTTGTCCATATCTTCTAGGCTGTTCATTTTATTGGCACATAGTTCACATAGTTCCTTGAGGTAGTCTCTTATAATCCTTTGTATTTCTGTGGTGTCCATTGTAACTTCTCCTTTTTTGTTTCAAATTTTATTGATTTGAGCCCTTTCCCTCTTTTTCTTGATAAGTCTGGATAAAGGTTTATCACTCTTGTTTATCCTTTCAAAGAACTAGCTTTTAGTTTCATTGATCTTTTCTATTGTTTTCTTCATCTCTATTTCATCTCTGATCTTTATTATTTCTTTCCTTCTTCTAACTTTGGGGTTTTTTTTTAACATCTTTATTGGAGTATAATTGCTTTACATTGTTTTGATAGTTTCTGCTGTATCACAAAGTGAATCAGCTGTACATATACTTATATCTCCATATTGTCTCCCTCTTACATCACTCTCCCACCCTCCCTGTCCAATCCCTCTGGTGCTCACAAAGCACTGAGCTGATCTCCCTGTGCCATGTGGCTATTTCCCACTAGCTATCTATTTTGCATTTGGTAGTGTCTATATGTCAATGCCACTTGCTCACTTTGTCCCAGCTTACCCTTCCCACTCCCCCTGTCCTTAAGTCCATTCTCTACATCTACATCTTTATTCCAGTCCTGCCCCTAGGTTAATTAGAAGCTTTTCTTTTTTTTTTTAGATTCCATGTGTATGTGTTAGCATAAGGTATTTGTTTTTCTCTTTATGACATACTTCACTCTGTATGACAGATTCTAGGTCCATCCACCTCACTACAAATGACCCAATTTCGTTCCTTTTTATGGCTGAGTAATATTCCATTGTATATATGTGCCACATCTTCTTTATCTTGTATATATGTGCCACATCTTCTTTATCCATTCATCTGTCAAAGAACAGGGAGTGTTCTAATTTCATTCTTTTACATGTAGCTGTTCAGTTTTCCTAGCACCACTTATTGAAGAGGCTGTCTTTTCTCCATTGTATATTTTTATTTTCTTTGCCATAGATTAGGTGGCCATAGGTGCATTGGTTTATCTCTGGGCTTTCTATCCTGTACCATGGACTTACACTTCTGTTTTCATGCCAGTACCATACTGGCTTGATTATTGTAGCTTTGTAATATAGTGTGAAGTTGGGGAGCCTGATTCCTCCAGCTCCATTTTTCTTTGTCAAGATTGCTTTTGCTAGTTGGGATCTTTTGTGTTTCCATACAAATTGTAAAATTTTTTTTCTAATTCTGTGAAGAATGCCATCAGTAATTTGAAAGGGATTGCATTGAATCTGTAGATTGCTTTGGGTAGTATAGTCATTTTCACAGTATCAATTCTTCCAATCCAAGAACATCATATATTGGTATATTTCTCCATCTGTTTGTGTCATCTCTGATTTCTTTCATAGTGTTTTACACTTCTCAGAGTACAGATATTTTACCTCCTTATGTAGGTTTATTCCTAGGTATTTAAATCTTTTTCTTGTGATGTTAAATGGGATTTTTTTCCTTAATTTCTCTTTCTGATCTTTCTTTGTTAGTGTATAAGAATGCAAGAGATTTCTGTGCATTAATTTTGTATCCTGCAACATTACCTAATTCATTGATTAGCTCTAGTAGTTTTCTGGTGGCATCTTTAGGATTTTCTATGTATAGTAGCATGTCATCCGCAAACAGTGACAGTTTTACTTCTTCTTTTCCAATTTGTATTCCTTTTATTTCCTTTTTTTCCCTCTGATTGCCTTGGCTAGGACTTCTAATACTATGTTGAATAATAGTGGCGACAGTGGACATCCTTGTCTTGTTCCTGATCTTAGAGGAATTGCTTTCAGTTTTTCACCATTGAGAATGATGTTTGTTGAGGGTTTGTCATATATGGCTTTTATTATGTTGAGGTAAGTTCCCTCTATGCCCACTTTCTGGAGAGTTTTTATCATAAATGGGTGTTGAATTCTGTCAAAAGCTTTTTCTGCATCTATTGAGATGATCATATGGTTTTTATGCTTCAGTTTGTTAATATGGTGTATCACATTGATTTGCGTATATTGAAGATTCCTTGCATTCCTGAGATCAATCCCACTTGATAACCATGTATGATCCTTTTAATGTGCTGTTGGTTTCTGTTTGCTAGTATTTTGTTGAGGATTTTTGCATCTATGTTCATCAGTGATATTGGTCTGTAATTTTATTTTTTGTGATATCTTTGTCTAGTTTTGGTATCCGGGTGATGGTGGTCTTGTAGCACGAATTTGGGAGTGTTCCTCCCTCTGCAATTTTTTGGAAGCGTTTGGAAGGATAAGTGTTAGCTCTTCTCTAAATGTTTGATAGAATTCACTTGTGAATCCATCTGGTCCTGGACTTTTGTTTGTTGGGAGATTTTTAATTACAGTTTCAATTTCACTACTTGTGATCAGTCTGTTTATATTTTCTAATTCTTCCTGGTTCAGACTTGGAAAGTTGTACCTTTCCAAGAATTTATCCATTTCTTCCAGGTTGTCCATTTTATTGGCATATAGTTGCTTGCAGTAGTCTCTTATGATCCTTTGTATTTCTGCAGTGTCAGTTGTAACGTCTCCTTTTTCATTTCTAATTTTGTTAAGTTCTCTCCCTTTTTTTCTTGATGAGTCTGGCTAAAGGTTTATCGGTTTTGTTTATCTCCTCAAAGAACCAACTTTTCTT
>NW_006788282.1:38830-94834 GCF_000442215.2 Lipotes vexillifer | reverse complement strand
CTTTCCCTAGTTGCTTTAGGTGTAAGTTTAGATTGTTTATCTGAGATTTTTCTTGTTTCTTGAGGTGAGATTGTATTGTTATAAACGTCACTCTTAGAACTGCTTTTGCTGCATCCTATAGGTTTTGGGTCATCATGTTTTTAATTGTCATTTTTTTCTATGTATTTTTTAATTTCCTCTTTGATTTCTTCAGTGATCTCTTGGTTATTTAGGAGCACACTGTTTAGCCTCTATGTGTTTGTGTTTTTTGCAGTTTTTTTCCTGCAATTGATTTCCAATCTCATAGCGCTGTGGTCAGAAAAGATGCTTGATACGATTTCAATTTTCTTCATTTTTCCAAGACTTGATTTGTGACCCAAGATGTGATCTATCCTGGAGAATGTTCCATGTACACTTGAGAAGAAAGTGTATTCTTCCACTTTTGGGTGGAATGTCCTATAAATATCAATTAAATCTCTTTGGTCTATTGTGTCATTTAAAGCTTGTGTTTCCTTTTTAATTTTCTGTCTGGATGATCTGTCCATTGGTGTAAGTGGGGTGTTAAAGCCCCCTACTATTATTGTGTTCCTGTCGATTTCCCCTTTCATGGTTGTTAGCATTTGCCTTATGTATTGAGGTGCTCCTATGTTGGGCACATATATATTTATAATTGTTATATCTTCTTCTTGGATTGATCCCTTGATCATCATGTAGGGCCTTTCCTTATCTCTTGTAACAGTCTTTATTTTAAAGTCTCCTTTATCCGAGATGAGTAATGGTACTCCAGCTTTCTTGTAATTCCCATATGTGTGGAATATCTTTTTCCATCCCCTCACTTTCAGTCTGTATGTGTGCCCAGGTCTAAAGTGCATCTCTTGTAGGCAGCATATATATGGGTCTTGTTTTTGTATCCATTCAGCCAGTCTGTGTCTTTTGGTCGGGGCATTTAATCCATTTACATTCAAGGCAGTTATTGATATGTATGTTCCTATTGCCATTTTCTTAATTATTTGGGTTTGTTCTTGTAGGTCTTTTTCTTTTCTTGTGTTTCCCACCTAGAGAAGTTCTTTTAGCATTTGTTGTAAGGCTTGTTTGGTGGTGCTGAAAGGGCAAATGTTACAACCAAGTTTACTCTACCTAGCAAGGATCTCATTCAGATTCAACAGAGAAATCAAAAGCTTTACAGTTAAACAAAATCTAAGAGAATTCAGCCTATATTTTTTTGATTTAATGTTTCCGTGTTCTCTGGATAAATACCTACAAGTGATATAGGTGTTTTATTCTTAATTTTTTGAGAAATCTCCATACTGGTTGGTACAGTAGCTGTACCAATTTAAAACCCCACCAATAGTGTAAAAGTGTTCCCATTTGAGAACAACATAGATGGATCTTGAGGGTATTATGTTATGTAAAAGAATCCAGAAGTAAAAAAAGAAATACTGTATGATTTCACTCAGAGTGGAAACCAAAGCAAAACAAAATCAATGAACAAGCAAAATAAAACAAAACAAAACTCAGATAAAGAGAACAGATTAGTGGTTACCAGAGAGAAAGGGGTTTGGGGGTGAGTGGAATGGGTGAAAGTGTTCAACGTTATGGTGATAAATGGCAACTATGATTGTGATGGTGATCACTGTGTAATGTATACAGATATTGTACACCTGAAACTTATATAATAATAATTTTTAAATCTGAAATCTTATGTAACCTCAATTGTCTGCCATCCTGTTTAAAATTGCTTCAGTCCCCTTTCCAAGTTTATTTTTATCTGTTGGCTCTATCACCTCCCTCCCCCTCCCCCATTTTTTTATTGTGCCAAAATACACAAAACATAAAATTTACTACTTAACCATTTTGAAGTTTATAGTTTAGTGATAGTAAGTACATTCATATAATTTTGCAGTCAACACCACCATCCATCCTAATGGGTGTTTTTAACTACCATAAATTATGTGATGAATTTATCTGTTTGTTATTTTTTCTTTCTCTTAAAAGTTAAACTATGTGAGTGTAGGCTTGCTTTTTCCCTGATTTATTCAATATGCTATACACCTTGTCTAGACTGTGCCTGGCAGGTGTTAAGGAAATAACGGTTGAATGAATGAATGAGTTAATGAATGAGTGAGTGAGTGAATTGGGTTAGATTTTATTTTCTTATAGGTATCTTTGTTAACCACAGGAATATGATGGATTAACAAGTTAAAGATTTAGGAAAGGCAGAATACTATGCATAATTAATAGTTTGGTGTTTGGAAGGGGAGTAAACATTGAAGCCTCTTACACTAGTAATTTTTTTTTTTTTTTTTTTGCGGTACGCGGGCCTCTCACTGTTGTGGCCTCTCCCGTTGCGGAGCACAGGCTCCGGACGCGCAGGCTCAGCGGCCACGGCTCACGGGCCCAGCCGCTCCGCGGCATGTGGTATCTTCCCGGACTGGGGCACGAACCCGTGTCCCCTGCATCGCAGGTGGACTCCCAACCACTGCGCCACCAGGGGAGCCCTACACTAGTAATTTTAAACAAGAATTTGGTCATTAGAATGAAAGTTTTGTTACTTCAATTTACTATGTGAAGTTAAATAATTCACTTAATTATTTAATTATTTAATCAAATTTATTAGATTTGTAAGAGCTATTTATGTAATCATGCAGGATCTATTTGAAGACAACTGATGTACTTGAGGAGGTAAACTACATTAAAATTGTAAATGCAACTTGAAATGTTGAAGGTGTTTGTCTAAGCAGTTCCAAATATTATTCAAAGATCTCTAAAAAATGATTATTAAAATTTACTAGTCTTACAAGTGAATAATAAGATTATGAGGTGAAATTAATTGCTTAAGAAAGTATCAGGGGTTTAAAATTGTAAAGTTGACAGATTGAGTATACACCAGGTAAACTTCTGAAGTTTCTTTCCTATGTATAAAACTATCTGAGAGGACACCAAAAGAACTCACATCAACTGTACAAATATAGTACTTTGAATGATGCTTTTCAAGCAAAAGTGTAACTTTTCACATTAAACTCTGTATGTTCAGGTAATATCTATTTGGAGGATTGCTTTTTTCTGGATAGGACCACCATCTGTTGTCATAAAAAGAGGACTCTTTATGATACCTCAATTTATCTGGTCTAGTTCAACAGTTCATCATATTGCTATTGAATACAATAAATCAAGGAAACCTGCTTTAAAATAAAAACTACCAAAATGTAAATAAACAGAAACCATCAGCCACTCTAAATATCATTTAGCAAAATGCACATTCTTCTTTAATTATCCATTATTATTTTCATCACTTTTAAGAAAGTTTTGAAGAGTAGGTAGAATGCAATGAATAAAAGAAAACATATTGCAATAGAAATAGTACCATGTTAATTAATGAATATTTTACCATGTTGAAAATATAGTTAGAATTTATTAAATGCTTCCAAAATTTCTACTTTTCCCAATTTACTCATATTTAGTGCATCTTTGCATTTTTCAATATGTAAACTACATGAAGGTAATAACTGCAACAGTTTATCATAATTCCAGAGAAAGAATAAATTATTGTGGAAATACTATAAGCTGAGTCTGGCTCTGATTTAAGATATACAAACCTTTGGAAACTATTTTAAGGACTGAAGGCAAATAATTGCCTCAACCACAGGCAATCTAATTCTTTGCTAACCTGAGTTACTTGTATTACTTGTTTTCTTAATATTGTTCCTTTTACTATTTTTCTCCAATTAAAAATTTCTAGAATTTCAGAGGTGATTGCTTTGCCCTACTTGATGCTGGTAAAAACACATGTACAATATTGTGCTAAGTTTGAGGAGAACATTGAAAATCTAGAGAATGCCCCCTGTTTTCATGCATTCATTCACTCATGTGTATATCAAGCACTTATTGAACAGTTACATGGTCCAGGAAGCATAAAAGGCACTAGTTAAGGTGGGGAACATCCTTCTTAGGAGTTTGAAATCTATTTAAGGCAACTTCAGAAAGCTTGCTCATTTTGCCCTGGGATGACCTCTAGAAGATATACCATCAACAATGGTATTATCAAAGTTTGCATAATCGTGAAATGGAACAAACTACCTGCAGAATCTTCAAGAGAAAACTGTCACTTACAGAGCATGCTTAACCACACAATTCCCAGAGAGTTGTATTTAATGCCACAGACTAGCTTGCAGTTGCTATATGTCATAAAAAAAAAAAAAAAAGGACATATACTATTTCTGGACCAGACCTTATTTAATACTTTGTTATGAGACCAAATTTTTAGATCACTAAGATACAGACGCAAAAAAATAAATGTTTTGACTCTTTATGGTCCTATTGGGAAAAAAAAGTATTTTCAGTAATTCTAATCCTAAGAACAAGACATTCTGGACAAAAATAAAGTGAAACAAAATAAAATCTATTTGAAGGCATAGGAAAGTTGCCAAATAGCAAATATTCGTGAGACCAAGATCCTGGAGAGAATTGAAGTTCAGAGAGGTGAGTCCAGTATTGTCAATTCCAAATGTAATTATGTGGGCTGCAAACTGAGACTTTCATAGACCCATGATGTTCTGGTAACAAAAAACTGGGTTTTAGGAAAGTACGAAGAAAGTAGGAAGAAGCCTAGCAAATATTACAGGTTTTATGTGACTACCTTGGAGAGCTCCACCCTAGGAATCAAGGGTGAATCAGAATTAAGGCTCAAATTAGAATCATTTCAACCCCTGATTAGATTAAGATGACCTGGGATTCCTAGCACTTTAGTAGAAGAAAATTAAATTCTCTCTGTGGGAAAATATCATCCAGAGATTCAAGTTATCTATACTTTTTCATAAAAATGTCTGAGATTAAAAGAAAAAATCACCCTGTATAACAGAATCAAAAGAGAACAAATGAATCAAAGTATAGGTCAGAGAAAACATCCAAACTGAAGTATGAGAGACATAATGATGGAAAATACATAAAAGAGCACAAGAAACATGTAACATGGTAAAAGGGTCTATCACATGTGAAATTGGAGTCCCAAAAAGAGAAGACAGAGGGTATTTAGACAATAGAATATTTCAAAAGATAATGCCTGAGATTTTTTCCAAAACTGGTTCTCATGATGAAGAGCTGAGAAAAATCCCCTGTGGCTCAGACAGGGGCAAGGAAAGAGTAATCCTTGTGAAAAACACTGAGTGCATTCTCCATAATAAAGACCTACTCTCTAGAGAAAAAAATCTCAGCAGAGCTTTATCCCAAGTGGGGGAAGGGCATTTATTTCACTGTAGTCCCCTCTAGAATTTCTGTCTCACATACAGGGCGGAGTTCTTGGGAAGGTAACCCTCCAAGGACACAGATCCACCTAAAGACAGATTTAATTTTAGGCTTATAGAATGCTTACCCTCCCCCACACCTTAGTACATACCATCAGGGGCTCCAATATAACAACAGTGGATTAGGCTGGAAGAGCTGTGAGACATAGACTCTCTCTAAGGCGGACCACTACTTAGGAAAGCCTAAAGTCAACAGGGGAGAAAGAAAAAAAAAAAAAGAGGATTTTAGAGAAATTTGAAGCCTCTGGTACTTACAGCACTGACATAGACATTAAACACAAGTGAGTTCCTAGCCCGACTAATATAAAACCTCACCCTGAAGATTGTTTACCTGTCTTATTACCTGATATATCATGTCTGGCTTTTAATAAAAATATTACAAGGCATGCTAAGAAGCCAGAAAGACCAGTGTGAAGAGGCAAAGCAAGCATCAGAACCAGGCTTAGATATGACACAGATGTTGAAATTATGGGACAGGGAATTTAAAATACTATGCTGAATATGTTAAATGCTCTAATGGAAAAGGTAGACAACATGCAAGAACAGATGGGTAATATAGAAATGGAAAATCTAAGAAAGAATCAAAAGGAAACTCTAGAAATAAAATACATTTAGAAATGAAGAATGCCTTTGATAAGCTCATCAGTAGACTGGACGTGAGATCAGTGAGCTTGAGATAGGTTCACAGAAACTTTCCCAACAAAATGCAAAGAAAAGGGTAAAAGAACAGAATAAAATATCAAAGAACTGTGGGACAATTTCAAAAGGTGTAACATATGTGTAATTGGCACACCAAACAGAGAAGAAAGAAAAAATGGAGCAGAAGAAATATTTAAAGTCATAATGACTAAGAACTTTCCAAAAGTACTGACAGATAGCAAATCACAGATCCAGAAAGCTCAGAGAATACTGACTGTGTATATTCACCCAAAGGGGGACGTCTGACAATCCACTGAGTAGGAATAAATAAATCTTTAGAGCTTCCCTTTATATTTATTTTTTAATTGCAAGAATTTTGGAAAAAATAAGCTTTATAAATATTGCCTATGGATTCACCCTGTTGTCCTCATTCTGTCTTTAGTTTAGTACTGATTTCCCTGTAATAAGAGAGGTGTGATTTTTTCAATTAATTAATTTTTATTGGCATATAGTTGCTTTACAATGTTGAGTTAGTTTCTGTTGTGCAGCAAAGTGAATCTGCCATATGTACACATATATCCCCTCTTTTTTGGATTTCCTTCCCATTTAGGTCACCACAGGACATTGAGTAGTGTTCCCTGTGCTATACAGTAGAGTCTCATTAGTTATCTATTTTATACATAGTTGTGTATATATGTCAATCCCAATCTCCCATTCACCCCCCGCCTTCCCCCTTGGTATCCATACATTTGTTCTCTGCGTCTGTGTCTCTATTTCTGCCTTGCATCCTAAGGGGAGGATGACGGTCTCCCAGGACAGGGGGCTTCATAGCAGAGTGCACCCTGTCCTTTACTTGAAGTATATGGTAACACATTGAATTTTAAATGTGACTTAAGTGGATTTATGGCTTACATATGGTTTTACAATATGTGATATATGATAGATGGTTTTAACTAAAGTAGCTCTCATAACATGTACAAGCAGCTTTAAAATATTATTCTAAGAAACCAGTGATACTAGTAAAGCAATTGTGATGCTAGTAAAGCAAGCAAGAAATAAGCAAGGTTACTGGTAAAGCAGCAAGATGGCAGAGCTGAACATCCTGTTTCTTAGTAAGAGCTCTTTTTATAGTTAAAAATACAGTATTATATAATTCAAAGCAGTTAAGAGACAAGATCTTAAATGTTTTCATCATAAAAAAGAAATGATAACTTTGTAAGATGATGGAGGTGTTAGCTAACCCATCATATTGCAATGTATAAAGGTACCAAATTGTTACCGAATCAGGTCCAGCTGCTCATCACTCAAAAATTAATACTTGGACTTCCCTGGTGGCGCTGGTTGAGAGTCTGCCTGCCCATGCAGGGGACACAGGTTCATGCCCCGGTCCAGGAAGATCCCACATGCCACGGAGCGGCTAGGCCCGTGAGCCATGGCCGCTGAGCCTGCGTGTCCGGAGCCTGTGCTCCTCAACGGGAGAGGCCACAACAGTGAGAGGCCCGCATACCGCAAAAAAAAAAAAAAAAAAAATTAAGCCTCCCGAGGATCCAGAGGCTAAACCCTTAATTTCTTTTACTCCCTGGACTAAAGCTGAACTGTGAGCCATAGTCAAAGATTTTCCCCAAGTAACCCAAGATCCTGCCAGAAATAGTGAGGAATTTAATATAGTCATTCAGACGTATCAACCTGGTTTCTCTGACTTTCATCAGCTAGTTTATATGCTTGTTGGTGAAGGCCAGACCCGCAATGGATGAAAACCAGTAATTGGGAAAGTCCTGACAGGTCTCTAGAATTACACCTAGGAGACCATCCACTAACTTATTATATGATCAGGCTCAAGCAATTGCTAGTTGTGTTCATCAGGACATTTTTTCAAAGCTTGTTAACTGGAACAAAATTCAGGCTCGCACATAAAATCTGATGAACCTGTTCATGACTATTCTATCGACTTCAGATTATTTATTTATTTATTTGCGGTACGCGGGCCTCTCACTGCTGTGGCCTCTCCCGTTGCGGAGCACCGGCTCTGGACACGCAGGCTCAGCGGCCATGGCTCACGGGCCCAGCAGCTCCGCGACATGTGGGATCCTCCCGGACCGGCGCATGAACCCGTGTCCCCGGCATCGGCAGGCGGACTCTCAACCACTGCGCCACCAGGGAAGCCCAACTCAGATTATTTTTAAAGGAAATTCTGGTCTTCCTTCAGATATTGGTTCCACCCAAGTAGCTTTTAATTCTATGTTTATTATTGGGCTGAACCAGGACCTTTCGTATCTAGTAAAAAGGACTAGTAATAAATGTGAAACTATGTCCACTTCAGATTTAATCTACCAAACCAGCACTCTTACACTCTAGACGTGTTACCTCAAAGGAAGACCACCAAAAATCTTAATTTTCAACTGCAATAAATGAGGCTCCTGAATGAAACAAAAATTCTCCTATTTTTTGCTATCATTGCAAAGAGCCAGGACATAGGAAATGAGACTGTTTACAAATCTAAGGGCTTTAAGCACCTTCAGCCCTCTAACCAGCCTTTCATGCGTCCTCCCAACTCCCAACAATGAGGCTCTGAGAAACCACAGGGGTCTTCCCAATCTTCTCTCTTAACTGGTTTGGAGAAACATTTCTCCAGATTAGGGATGAATCTCTTCCAGTCCTAAGTGACACCAGAGCCACACTCTTGGTGTTCAACCCCATTATTATAAAGCAGCCCCTGCCTCAGAATACTAAAACAGTTCAAATAGTGGGGATCTCTAATGAACCTCAAGAGGTTCCTGTCTCTGAACCTGTTCCCTTTTGTTTAGGCCCTTTGAGAGATACACACCCTTTTCCCCTTAGTTACTCTGACCCTATCTATTTATTAGGCTTCTTGGAAAACTATCATGCTGGAATATCTTTCTCCCAAAAGGGGAAAATAATTCTAGAATTTGACAGTAGTCATCAAAGTAACCAGCCAAGTGAATTAAATAACCCTTTGACACCTTTTATTTGCTCCATCTCTGATGGTACTAGAGCTGATTCTGGAAACACTTATCACTTGTTCCTATTGAATCAGCTACTAACCTCCTTATGGGGAAAATCTCCAACTGATGCTAGCAAAATTCACCACACACCTCCCATCATGATTCAGATAGATACCTCAAAATCTCTACCCAGAATTAATCAGTATCCTATAGGATAAAGAGTCCTTTACCATAAGGACATAAGGCATAAAGCCCATAATAGAAGATTACAGGGCTCAAGGCCTCTTATCCCTGTACTAGCCCCTGTCACACTCTCATTTCACTATTAAGAAAACGTAAGGACTAAGGATGGAGGTTTGTCTGGGACCTCTGAGCAATAAACGACATTGTTATCCCTTGACACCCTGTTGTCCCTAATCTCAAACTAACATCCATTCCCACCAGAAGTAAATTCTTCACTGTAACTGATTTGTGCAGTGCATTCTTTCATATTCCAGTTGATGAAGCTACCCGATATGTTTTTGCCTTCACTTGGGAAGAGAAATATTCACCTGTACACCTGATACTAATATAATACTGTAAATCAGTTATACATTGTCGACTGAAACAAAAATGCACAACCTAAAAGTTGAGAATTATGTTTTATTTGGTGGACATACTGAGGACGTAAGCCCAGAAGACACCTTCTCAGATAGCTCTGAGGGACTGTTCTGAAGAGGTAAGGCAGGAGCCAGGTATATAGGGATTTTTGCAAAAACAACAACAACATCAAAACAGCAGAACAACAACAAAACACAAAACAAACAAACAAAAAAAACCCAAAACAGGTAGCTGGAAATCAAAAGATGACTGTTAATTAAAGAAAACCAGACATCTCAAACTAAGAGTTTAGTGCTTTTCTGTGTATGGGAAGAAGCAAGAGTCTGGGCTCATTGAAATCATTCCCATGATGTGTACCTTCTCTCCATCCTGAATCTCCTCAGGGTGCTCAGTCTGGGGTTCCTGCTGTGGCCGATGGCTTGATGGCCACAACATCCCTTTGTTTACCAATATGGCAAGCAACATTCCTTGTCCACAACATCAATTTCAGAAAAAAAAAAGAAAAAGAAAAAAGAGTCCAGATGTAGAATCAGGACTACCTGGGGTGACATGCCAGCTCCCATCCAACCAGCGCTGTGATCTTGGGTATGTTGATTAACCTACCTAAGCCTGTTTCTTTGTGTGTGAAAAGAAGATAGTAATACTTTGCAAAGATTAAATATGATGTTTATAAATAGATTAGCATAGTGATTGGTACCTGAGAAGCAACAGGTTTCAAGGTACCTGGAGATGTATCTTCCTGTTCAAAATCAAATGGGGGAAAAACGCAAGAACAAGGAAATAACTTTTTTATGATTTTATGATTCACATTTGCTTCATCTTAATTTATGCTTAATACTAAATCCACAACACTTGGAATAATTGTGTTTTTATTATTTTTTTCCTAAAGTAAGAATGATGTTAAGATGTTGTGATCCTTTTATATAACCTGATAATTTTGGGGGCATTGTGAATAATTTCACTCCCTAATTTATCTGTGTGCAATCAACATATTTAGGTATTAATGTTAATTATGTTCAAGAATATAAAAAGCTAATCCACGTGTTGAGTGATACAGCTCTACAGAAAAACAAAAACAAAGACAAACAAACAAACCAAAAAAGAACAAAAATATTTCTTCTGGACAGTAATGTCTTAAGGTTATACTGACAGTCCTTCTTATTTCTTACAAATCCTGAAGTCTGATCTGGATGATATAAAGTCCCTAGAGGTTCTCTTTGTTGCAGTATGGGGATGATTTGCTTCTTTGCTCTCCTTCTTATGCTTCTTCACAGGGAGACAGCATCCACTTCCTAGAGCTTTCAGGCTTAAAGATACAAAAAGTCTCCAAAGAAAGATTGCAGTTTTCCCAAACTCAGATTTGGTACTTAGGGGATCTGATATCAGAACAAGATCCACATGACATCATGGTGTCCTCAGTTTCCAAAAACCCAAAACTAAACACCAACTGTAAGGTTTTCTCAGGATAGTTGGTTATTGCCAAAATTGGATTCCAAATTTCTTTCTTACGGCCAAGCCTTTACATGTTTTACTCAACAATAACAACGCTGACCCAATTTTATGGGAAGAACTTGACAACATAGCTTTCAAGACTTCAAATGAGAGTTGGATGAACCCACCTGCCCTTGGGCATCCCAATTATCAGATTTCCTTTTACCATTTTGTGTATGAAAAGAAGGAAACACCCTTGGGGTACTCACCCAAAAACGTGGGGACCACCATCGACCCATAGGGTATTATAGCCTACAACTGGACCCTGTGGAATGGGGATACACCCCTTGTCATAAAGCCATTATGAAAACTGCCCTTTTGCTTAATATCTCCAAGAAAATCATGGGATTCCCTTTAACCATTTTTGTACCTCATGCAATAGAATCTTCCCTGAATTCTCATCACACTCAACATTTCTCAGTCAGCAGCCTCAAGTCCCATGAAGTTCTTTTTAACTGCCCCTCACAGAACTGTTTTACATCGTAATAATCTTAACCTGGATACTCTTCTTCCCTCCATCACTGACAAAATCCCTCTCAACTGCTTAATGCTGACAGACCACTCCTGGCTCTTCGTAATGATCTACAGAAAATTCCTTTGGGTAACTCTGACTTCAAATGGTTCACTGATGGTTCTTATTTAAAAGGTGACAATAACAAATATTGTGCTATGTATGCTCTTACAAATCCTTTTAACGTTATTGAGGCAATATCTTTACCTCTGGATACTTTGGCCTGACCACCTAAATTATACACTCTTACAGGGGCTTGTACTTTAGCCAAGGACAAACCTGCCAATATTTATACTGATGGCAGATATGCTTTTGGAGTAGCTCATGATTTTGGAATGTTATGGAAGCAATGTGGCTTCCTTGCTTCCAGTGGAAATAAAATTTAAAATGGCCCCTATGTTCAGGAATTATTGGATGCAATAATTTTACCTGCCACTTTAGCTATTATTAAGATCTAAGAGCGTTCTAAACTTCACTGTCTGGTGGCTAAGGGAAATTACTTTGCTGACATTTCCTCAAGGAATGCTGTCCTTAAAGGGACCAACCAGCAGCCAAGCCTCTGTCGTGATTCAAAGGGATATTTCCCCAAATGAGAATTTTAAAAAACTGGCTAAAGAAGCCCAGCAATTGGCCTCAGAAAAGGAAAAACAGGACTGGAAATTCAACAATTGTTGGTTTGATAAAAGAGAAAGCCCAAGTTTGGACAAAATAACAACCCGGTTCTAGCAGACACTCTAAAATTTCTACTCCTCCCTACTGTACATGCCTTAACCCATCAGTCTACTGATGAAATGAGAGCCTTCATGAATCAGTGTTGGTGGGGAAACATTAACAAGGCTTCAAACAGTGCCTACCTCCTTGTCTCACTATCCAAGTACAACTTGGGGAAGCATGTTCATACTGCTCTGAGGCATTTTAAACCACCTAATGGACAATCTGAGGTCTGGAAAATGGATTTCATGTAACTTCCTCCTCTCATGGATATAAATATGTTTTAGTCATGGTGTGTGTGTTTTCACACTGCACTGAAGCCTTCCCTTGAAGACAGGCTACTGCCTCTTCTGCAGCTAAAATCCTTTTTATCCCTACCTGAGGAACTCCTCTCAAACTTTATAGTGATGGAGGAACCCATTGTACCAGCCAGGTGCTTTGACAAGTCTGTGCTATTTGGCCAGCTTTGCAGCACTTTCTTTAACTGCACTATTGGAAGACTCAATTGGCAAAATCTGTAGAGGTGCTAGAAATACCTTGGCCAAAAGCATTGCCCTTGGTCCTTTTTAATCTCAGATCCACCCTTTTTGGAACTCATAAACTCTCAGCTTTGAGGTTTGTCACAGATGCTCAATGCACTTGACTCCTGCTTCTTTTGACCCACAACTGATAAAAGGAGAGACACTCCAATATTACAAAGGCCTAATTGCTTCTATTAAAAAATAACCATGTTTTGGTAGAGCAACCTTTTCAGGGTGTGCCCTTAAGAGACAAAGACCCTAAGCATCATGTTTTGTAAACTGGAGATTTTGTCTATTGGAAAAGACACCTCCTGTAGAACTCTCTTCACCCTCACTGGAGACGCCCCTATCTGGTAGTGCTAACCAACTCTTGTGTTGCCAAACTCCAAGGGATAGACTCTTGGATTCACATGACACCTAAAGAAAGCGCTGAACCTTGACTGGACCTGTGCATCATCTGGTGACCTGAAAGTAAAGATTTCCTGCAACTGAAGCAGATGACATCTGATGAGACAGCTTTCTCAAGATAGCCAGACCAAGGCTGTTGGAAGTTTGTCACCAAACCTTTGATGATGACTTAGCGCTTCAGATGATCTCCAGTGCCTATGCTCTTGATAACATATGGACTTTAGATAAAAAGTGCCTGAGAGTTCTCCCTCCTACCCCTCCTTGTTACTTGAATGTGACCTTAACAGGTTTCCAATCTGTGCACTTTCCCTCCAATGTGAGACACTACACCCAGGAAAGGTCCTTTCTGACACTGAGGGACAAAAAGTCAGTGAACCTAGAAAAACTAACTCTTGATCAATGATGCTTAGAGACAGATCTTGATCAAGGGGGGAAATGTAAAAAATGTAATAAACAGAAAACTCAATTAAATAGAGTTGGGAGACCAGAAGGGGGATCTCTCACACCCTGTGACAACAGCAGAGCCCAGCAGGAAGAAGAAAGACTCCTTTTCTTTCCTGGCCAAGCCATGGATTCTTTGTTTATTACATCCCTCCCAACTTCCTTTTCCTCTCTATAAAAGCAGTCTCCTTCCCTTGCCATGCATATGGTTTGCCATGATTACAGACCCAGAACTGCAATTCTCTGCTGATCCTGAATAAACTCATCTTTGCTGGAGAAATATCAGTCAGTTCATTTGTTTCAGATCAACGTCAATATGAGGTTCTACTTTCTTAGATTCTTAGATTCCTGGTTCTCTTTAAAAGTCCAGCTCAAATGTCATACTTGTTGAAAAGTCTTCCTTCACTCTCCCATCACTTTCTCTCTCTTTCGTATTCCTTTGGTACATCCCTCTTCTGTAGTACATGCTTGTACTATAACACATTTCTCTACTAAAGTACTTATGGCTTGTTTCCGACTTGTCCTTTTTACTAAACTGTTAGCTACTTAAGGGCAGGGACTATGTTTTTCACCTTCCTGTATGCCCAGTTCATGATGCAGTGCATAGACATGCTAGTAAGTAAATGATCACTGAGTGAACAACTAAGTAGTTGAATTGTTCCCAAACCTATGCTTCTGGTCTTAGCCTTTCTATTCAACTCCATTCTCATATTTTCAAAGGGCTGCTGGCACTTTTCAATTGACTGTCTAGTTTTTCCTCAAACTCAACATCACAAACTCTTTATGTTGTGCCAACTTCTCCATCTTTATCATTAATACCAACTTCCTTCCAGTTTCCTTGTTAGACATTTTAGAGTACTTTGAGTCTTCTTCTGATGCTGAGGATTTCCTTTACTCTATTTCACTGATTCTAGCCTCTGTTCAGACGTTCATCACTCAATTCCTGGAAAAATACAAAACCTTTTTGGCTGGCTGGAGGGTATTCTGACTCAAATTTCTTTTCTTCTTAAATTAATATGCATATCTCTGCAAGATCATCACTGAAGTATCATTTTATTCATGTCCATGTGTTGTTCTATTTATCAAATATTTTTGTGAATGTGTATGACACATGCCATTCTCTTGCATAAAAACTTAATGTTCACATGAACTAAATGAGATAGTATTTTTATCTCTATTTTATAGATAAGGAAAATGAAATTTAGGTATGTTAGACTCTCTGCCCAAAGTCAGTTACACCAACAAGGAAATCGTAGAGCTGAGATTTGAACACAGGTCTATTTAGCTGAGAACACTGAGCTCTGCTTAATCACTGCATTAGAGAATAGTATCTCGAGTTTAAATTCCTGCCTCTTTTTGGAAGGTCTCCATGATACAGCCAATCAATCTTATTTAACTTCCTTTCACGTTTCAAATATCTTTCTCGTTATCTCCTGTGCGTTGACCTTTTTACTTCAATTAAATTGTAAGCTCCAGAGACTATGCATTATTCTTGTCTTAATTTCTATGAAGGTCTAGTACTGTGGAGGGCACACAATAAAACTCCGTGAATAATTGATAACGTCTTTGGCACAGTTCTCGGCACATATGCGTGCTTAATCAGTGGTCACGACGATTATTATTTATTATTACTCGAGGGGTGGATGCATCAAGTTGAAGTCCTAACAGAAAACCAGAAAATTCTGATCTCTACCTCAATCCTAAGAACTTCTTGCTTGCCTTCCTTATGACCCAGAATTATGGTTTCTCAGGCCAAGTTAGTCATTTTAATTACATGCCACCCTTTCTGCGAAGCGGTATCAACTATAACATCAACCAGCAGCAACACTTTTTCCACGATTAGTGCTCTCTTTAAATTGGGAGCGCTTTGGAGGAAAAAAAAATGGAAGAGTTGTAATCGTTTTGAGATGGATGGTCATCGTGCTTGCTATCTATCCACGGCTGGAACTCCATTTAACTTTAAGAAAGTCTACTACAAGTGCCTGCTCAAGGATTCCTGGCTCAAGTTTCTGATGTGTACGGTCTCGGCCCATCAGGCATCTCCCTGTCCTGTCATCCCTCCTTCCCGTCTCCGCCTCCGCGGAATTGTCCCAGATCCTGCAGCAGCTGCAGAAAAGTCTCTCCATCCCTCTTTGCGGAGTGAGACGCACTTCTCAAGACGCAGGAAATGCGGCGGCTTTCGGACCCAGCGGTCCAGGCCGCACCCCGCCCCGCCCCGCCCCAGAGAACGCCGTCGCGTCGCGTTACGTCACGCGCTGCCGGAAGTGCAGCTGCGTGCACGGCGGGGGCACGTCTCCGGACGGCTCCGGGCGCTGTTCCGCGTGTAGCTGCCCGAACAGCGCGGGAAGCGGTCCAGTGCTTCGTTGTCGCCTCCGCCGCCGAGGTGGTGTATCTCCCCGCGCGGGCGCCCCGAGCGCGGCGCCATGGAGGTGGTGGAGGCCGCCGCCGCTCAGCTGCAAACTCTGAAATTCGGTGGCGCCGGCGTCGGGGTTGACCAAGGTCTGGCCGTGCCGGCTCCGGACCCCGTTCCGGTCGCAGCGCCGGGGGCGGACGAGGGGGCCTCGGACCTTGCGGGGGAGCAGCCGCCTCAGCTCGCCCCGCGGTCGCTCCCGGAGCCGCCTCCCGGAGGGAGCAGCCTGGAGACGTCGGACTCGGACTCGGACTCCGACTCGGACAGGTCGGGCGCCAGGCGGTCCGGGGCGCGGGGCGCGGGGCCCGGGGCGGGCTCGGGGAGCGGGAGGGCCCGGGTAGCCGGGGCGCGTTCTTCGCCGCCCCCTGTGGATCGTGCTCGGGGCCTGAGCGTCGCCGTCAGGGCCCCTCGTCCCCGAAGTCTGGGGGTCTTGTGTACACCATATCGTTTTCAGCTAGAGTATAGGAAATCTGCGGATATAGGGTTGTTCCGTGACCAGTCGTGTGGCGTGTCCTTGGTGGTTATAGCTTATAGTTTGGGGCAGAGCCGACTTTTCCCCATCCAGTTTAGTGTGTGCGCTTGTTTGTGGAGCCAGATAAATGGAGCATCAGGTGAAGGATTTTATGTGTTTGCAAGTTGGGTCCCGGCAGTTTTGTTCGTAGAAGCCTTGTGGTGAGGAATTATTAATGAAATTAGCGAAACATTGTTATTTTACTATTACTGCAGGCTTCCGTAGGTTTTATGAGGCACCTCCCCCCTCCCTCGCGGTGTCTTTTAAATATGAAAGTTTTGTGGAGGGAGGGCACTTCGGCGTGACGTTACTACACCACGCTGCACATCGTCTACAAGTGTTTGTGTCTTGTGCGACGCGGTGAACAAAATAGATACTACCCCTGCCCTGCATTCTGCTGAGAGGGACGAAAAATAAAAGTAAACATACCAATCAGCCAATGAGTTGGTGAAAATTACCACGAAGGAACAAGCTAGGCACTGAGAAAGTAATAGGAGAACCCAACCCGGTCGGACCCTCTGGCCATGATAAAGATTTAATTCTAAGGGGTGGAGAAACTATTGAAGAATTTTTGAGCAGATAATTGACATGCTCAGGTTAACGTTCTGATGTTTTGCTCTGTGGATAAGGAATTGAATTGGGCTCAAGAGTGAAAGCAGAATGGGCAGGGTTAGTGTGGAAGCAGTTGGAAAGATGTTCCATTAGTCCACGATGTGACCATGTTTGGATTGAGTATTTTGACATCACCCTGATCAGGGTCGCTAGTAGATGTTGTAGTGGCCGAGTCAGAGAGGCATCAGTTGGGTGGATGGTGGTGCTGTTTACTGGGATGGGGGCTGTAGACCAATAGGAGTGTTAACTTCGGACAGTTAATTTGGGGTTTCCCTCACAACAAATTGGAGATGTCAGGTAAGCAGTAGGATGATGAGTTTAGAGTTCAGAGGACAATTCTGGTATGGAGATGTAAATTCGAACATCAGATTACAGATAAAACTTACTTGAACGTTTTATTATGGATGTTTTCAAACTCATACAAAGTACAGAGAGTAATACAATGAATGAACATATACTCATCACCAAACTTGACACTTTCCAATATTTTGCTAACTTTGTTTTATCTAACATTTCTAACATTTTTTTTTTTTAACCGGGTAGTGTTAAATTTCTGACAGCATGCCACCTTACCTGTAAATTCTTTACTTTTCGTCTCTGATAAAATACTTTTTACATAACCACCATGTCATTATAAATCATAGTAAAATGAACCCTAATTCCTTAATACCACCTAATACACACTCTGTATTCAGATTTTTCTAGCGGAATAGGAGTCACGTTTACCAGTTTTATCATTGACTGAGAATGCAATAGCTTGAAATGATTCCAAGGTTTCTACCTCTGGTGACTGGATTGAGGACTAAACAATGAAATAAAAGTAGAAGCTCGAAGACAGAAGCAGATTTAGTAAGGAGAATGCACTTTTTTCTTTTAACTTGTGAGTGTGAGACATGTATAAGTCATTCATACCACAGTTGCTGGTAAGCAGCTAGAGATCAGGAGAGGAGCCTGGGGATATCAAGGCTGAAGATTTGGGAGTTATCTGCACATTGGTAATGATTGAGCTCATTGGAGTGGATGAGGTTATCCATGGAAAAAGTACCAGAGAAAGAAGAGAACATGAGGATGGGACTCTTAGAAACAGTACATACAAGGAGCTGAAGTGGCTACCAGCAAACAATTTAAGAGGAGAGTTACTGGCACTGAGAATTGCTGTGGAAGTCAAGGGCTAAATGAGATTTCAGAGAGTAGTGTTCAGCATGGTTAGTAACTTTGAGGAGGTTCCAAATTGAAGACTGAGAAGAAACTCTCTTGGATTAGTTGTGATTTGGTCCTTGGTGACTAATAAGAGAGGTGCCTTTCCCAGAATTCTCTTCTGTCAGTGATTTGTCACATGCTTAATTATATTCAGACTGTGGCATGACACGTGAGACAGTTGTAATAAGAGGGTTTGGGTTATAGCAGGGATTTTGTGATCAGTGGATTAAAGACTGCTTTCCAAATACAATAGTCAGTTTCGAAATGCTAAGCTTTTGAACAGCAGCCATAAACATCTAGTAAAGTAGATATTTCCTAGTTGAATAATCGTATTTTGGTACCCTCATAATAATGCTTTTGTACTGTTTTCAATTTTTTCTTCTTTGCAGTGAAACAGATTCCGATAGTTCAAGCTCCTCTTCTTCCTCATCATCATCCTCATCGTCTTCGTCTCATATATCCCTCCCTGCAGTGCTGTCAGATGGAGAAGATGACTTACAAGTTGAGAAGGAAAATAAGAATTTTCCTCTTAAAACAAAAGATGAGTTACTTCTAAGTGTAAGTACTTAGATTTGTTACTGAACTTAATTTGCATGTTCTAAAATATTTTATGGTACCAGTATTGATCTCATTTGGCCTATATCTGCTTCATAAATTTGGATACCTTTCTCAGCTTTTATTGGTCATACCTTTGCCATGCCTTGGCTTTCTTAAGTAAAAGAAAGTATTGATCTGAATAATATCTCAGGTTGATTCCAACGCTAACATTTGACAGTTGTGCTGGGCATCCAGTTTGGCTTGCTGCTTTTCATTTTTTATCTTCCCTAAAGAGTGTAAAGATTTGGTTTTGTTTTTTTTTTTCTTTGCTCTACAATTCAGGATATTTTGCTAAGTAGCAATTGAAATTATTTTTTTCATCGACTGCATTTAGAGAAATAGTGAAATTAGGTCGGTTGCACTTTTGAGGATTTATATTTACTTGAAGTTTTTGCAGTGTTTTCATTATTACAGTTGGAAAAAACTTGTTTATTGTGGATTGGTATTGACATTTGATAGGTTTTTGTCTATAAATTTAACTCTCGTGTGCTTATTTCCTTCTAAGCTGTTACTAGGAGGTTGATGGTAGTCTGGTTGAATGAAACCTTATGATCCAAGAGGAAAGTCTTCTCAGAATTTCACAGGATATTGCCACATGTTTATTCTCCCCACTCCCACGTGTACTTTAGTTATTATTAAAGCTTTTAAAAACCTTAATGATCACTGACTCTAATGATACAATACTTAAATCAGTGAAGTAGTAAAGCAAGATTTGAAAAAAATTTTTAAAGCCTAGAGTCATTCAGGCACCTTTTCATGACTGTATTCACTCGCTATTATCTCCTTTTTCTCGTAATAAGAAATTCCCTATCTCACTTAACACCTCATGTATTGAGAACCCTTGGATTTGTATGCAAATTCATCATTGATTTATATTTTCCTACTATAGACATTGATCTCTCTCAGTGGTCTTTTTACACAAAGCCTCTCCCAACTTATGACTATTTTCTGAAAGTATTGGGTAATTTGATCTTTTCCCTATATCTTGATCACCTTTTTATTTAAGTTCTCTTTTAGAGTATAAGAATCAACGAATAAAGGACCACAGTACTTTGATTTATGTATGTGTTTCATTTTCTTATTTATCTTACTAGACCTGGAATTTTTCCCTTGGAATTTAATGCAAAATATTAGTCAATATACTTAGGTATTTTTCTGGATAGAGTGCTCGTATTTTCATCAGAAAGTCAAAAAGGGTCTGTGTCCATAGAGGCCAGGAACCACGTTTTTGAGGACTGAGTTCAGACCTGATCTCCGTGGTTCCCCTAGTGCCCAGCAGAGTGCTTTTCGGATGTTGGGTTCTCAGTCAGTGGTAATATGTGATTGTAGAATGGGTGAGTGAACAGGCATCTTACATTCACCCACTTTTAAACTATTACAGCACACCTGCCATATGCCAAGTGCTGTAAACAAGACCCATCCCCTTTCTGCTCTCATAGTACCTACTGGAGAGAGAGAGATAGTAAATGAAGCAGAGACAAATACAGTCACTTGCTGGAAGTGCTGTTGAATTGTGAGTGTGTGCTTGGCTCATATCAGAAAATTGCATTTTTGCTGGGAAGGAAAGTATGTTAGCTTTTAAAACTTGGAATAGTGTGCTGCTCTGTTCATTTTTGTGCCAGTTCTGAAGGATCTTTGGGAAGGATGGAAGGGGCAATTATAGTCTTTATTTTTAAATTCTGGATTCTTAACTAGCTGTTTACTTATTTTCATGATTAGGAAATAAGTGTACTAGAAGTTCCTAGTCTTTTAAGCCACTCTGGTGCCAGAGCTACATACAGGAATGAGTTCTCTGGTCTGCCCTAAATCTTTCTGACTTAGGGTCTGAAAGAGTATGTGAGGACTCCTTCAGGACTTTAGCTCTGAAGTTCAAGGGAAGAGAATGACTTGACCCTGAACACCAAGGATGGTGTGGCTACAAGTACTCAGTATCTTTAGGACTCTGCTCTTTTTCTGTTGCTCCGTAGGTGTTTCTGCGCGGGGCTGGCGGCTTGGCCACTGATACTCCTGTATGAAAGCCATGGAGAGAACTTGTGCTGGTTTACTGCGGGCTCGGTACTCAAGCCTGAACAAATAATTGAGTCTAGTGAGATGGATATTCGGATTGCCTGGACATAAGTTACCTAGTCACTGCTGTTCTTGTGGAGAGTGTGTAGGAAAGTGTGTGCTTGAGAGAAAGCACACGGGTGAGTGTGAGAGCCAGATGACAGAAAGGAAGCGTGAGAGCGTGTGGAATTTGAGGAGGGCGGGAGCTGGGTCGGTGTTTTCAACCCCATGCAAACCACAGGGAATGGGTTCTCGGTCACAGGAAAGGGAGGCTTAGAACACTTCAGACGGGGTTGCTGTTCTGTCAGTAATAGTATTTATCTTCTGTGGAGGGGAAGAGAGAAATAATAATACTTGGGAGCAGTTAATCACATGACTTACATTGGACTCTTGTGGCTGCAACAGAGACCCTCAAATTGCATCAAGAGAACAGGGATTTGTTGGAAACTTAATTGGATAGGAAAGCCATCGGGAACCAAGCTAGCTCTTGTGGATGGCCATGCTGTTTCTTTTGTACGCTTCTTGGGACTCTCATCGTTCTGAGTGTCGTATTCTTGTTTCCTGACTCACTTCTGTTTACCTGTAGATTCATCTTTTTAATTCTAGCTTACACATGCGTTTCTCTTCTTGTTCCTGGCTGTACATTTGGTATCCTCTACTTTAAACTTCTCCACGAACTGGCTATTAGTGCCATATTCTTTCCTGACTTTTGGGACATGACTATGACTTAGCTTAGATTTGTCTTTTTTCAGAAGATGACCGTCCACGCTTCCTGGGAAGCATCCCCTCCTTTGTTACAACTAGCTCTGGCTGGTATTGAATGTGCCATTTGTTCAGGTCTACTGGTGTGTGTCTTCTTAGGCAGCAGGGGTTGTGCAGCGGAACTGTTTGCTCTGTGTAATTTAATTTCCTAATGAAATTCTGAAGAAGATGAGAGAAATATTCTGTGTTGTCTTTGCCAAAAGGCATACATAAATTAAAATGGGCCAAACAGTTAATACCAGTTTCAGAGTTTGTGCTGGATCATTGAGATCTTTAGAACATAGACATGCCCAGTTTAGCCCGGTTTTATGTCCTACCTCTTTATGAAGTATCTCATATGCTAGGCTGTTTGCTATTGTTGTTCAGGCATGCCGAGCTTAATTTTTACCTCCATTTGGCCTGTTTGTCAAACAGGAATGTTGCCTTCCTGGGTCTAGCTTTTTAAATCTTTTCCATTGTTGCAAAGTTAGGTCCTGGTGATCTACCTACTAGCTATTGCGGATCTCTCATTGTAAGAATGTGGGAGCTACAGTGAGGTAACCTCGAGATTGTTCTTTTAGAACTAAACAGTTGCTTTTTTAAAAAATTTTAATTAATTAATTTATTTTGGGCTGTGTTGGGTCTTCGTTGCTGCGTGTGGGCTTTCTCTAGTTGCGGCGAGTGGGGGCTACTCTTCGTTGCGGTGTGCGGGCTTCTCATTGTGGTGGCTTCTCGTTGCGGAGCACAGGCTCTAGGCACGCGGGCTCCAGTAGTGGCTCGCGGGCTCTAGAGTGCGGGCTCAGTAGTTGTGGCACTAGAATTAAACAGTTGCAACAATCCCTTGGAATGACAAGATGTGGTTATAACTTGTTTTAAAAAAAGATGAGAGGAAGAGGAAAAACGAGGGATTGGTCAGCCATAGAGGCATTGGAAAGGAGAATAGACTTAATTGGCTCTTTTCTTAATGTCACAATTACATAACATATGACTTAAAGTTAACCAAGTGGAATCATTCTTTTAGAACATAAACCTTTAATGCTGAGAAGGTTTATATTAATATATAATCTATACAGTAAATGTAAAGCAGCATGCATATTACAGTTTTGGAACTACATTAAACCACATAGGGTTCAGTGTTTCAGTGAATTGGAAAATTAGGTTCTATTTGAAGAACTTTCTCATCAATTTATGTTCTTAACTGTTCTTTCAAATAAATCTAATGTAATTAAAATTTAGAATCATAAGGACATTTATGGGATTGTGACATTGCAAAGTCTTAATCAGAAATGAATTGTATAAATAAGTACCTATTGAAAACCTGAAGTTTTTAAATAATATTTAAAAATTATGATCACAGTGTTTTGGGGGATAAAACATAGATAATACTGCAATATAGGTAATGTGTATTTATACATGTAATATAACATAATAACTTAATGTTTGTAGGCAATTCTTGGTAAATTTACCTTCATAATTTAGAGACTGCCTATATTATGTTGTATATTGTATACTGTATGTATGCCATATATATACACAATATATGGTATGTAATTTACAATATACAGTATATAGGTAATATACAAATGCAATATATGTATATATACAATATACAGTATAATATAGGTAACATACAAATGCAGTATAATTAGGTTGACCCTTATAGTTGTAGTTAGGGTGAGTACACTTTTTCTGATTCTGGCAGTGCAGACTCTTATCCTAATGCGAGGATATGGAAATACGTGGGCCACCTCAAGTGGTCAGAAGTTACAGTGGATTATTTCACATTTTTGACTTCCCACCATCTTGAAATTGTATTGCACCTTGTTCTACAGTTAATAATCGTTGATCGAATGTGGTGTTTTCAGGGCCCAACTTGGTTTATGAGTTTTGTCCTAAATGCAGGCCTTGTTCAACTTCAGCTTTTTATGACTTTAGTATATCTGGAATTATTATATCATATCTTAGAATACCGATGGCACTTATTAGCATTCTCAAAATACCTGATATTTAAGAAATGGCTTACATACTTGAAAGGAGATAGGTTTTCATTAATACTTGGTCCTTTTTAAAAACAGTGCTCAGATTTTTTAAAAAATTAAGATTTTGTGCTTCATTGCACAAAATTATTTCAGTAAGGCTTGTATGAAGCACAAATAATCCTGAATAAATACTGATTTATTCAGTAGAGTATCCATATATACCCTGTGTATATACATGTATATGATCATTATTACACAGAAACATTCCATTTATTAGCTTTCTCCATCCCCAGTAGATTTAATAAGTGAGTTGTGATTGTTTTAGAGAATAAAGACAAATGTCTGTAGAGAAGACTCCAGCTAGAGAGTGAGCCTACACACTTGGCTGAAAGCAGAGTAACAACAGAGTTAATGACTGAATGCCTAGTGAATTGTACCAGGTACAGGAAGCTGAAGGATTGACAGAGTTGATGACTGAATGCCCAGTGAATTGTACCAGGTACAGGAAGCTGAAGGATTGAGTGGAAGGGGAGATGACTTGCAGTGCAGTGGTCAGGAAACGCATCGTGGCTTGACCTTAGATTGAAAGGTGGATAGGATCTCCATAGAAATGGACAGGTGAGCAGAATAGGAAATTTCCCAGTGAAAGAACCAAGTCTGTCGCAGCGGAGTTGTGTCCCCAGTGTTGGTTACGCTGTAGGGGCTCAGGAAATGTTTCTTTGTTCACTCATCATCCATGGGAATGTTTTCAATTCTAAAATGGACACTTTTTAACCTTTTCACACTTCTGAAAAGTTGGGACTAATAATTGATGGCAGTGATTAGCTTCACAGTTTTTTGGCAGTGCTTTTAATTTTGTGGTATATAAAGTCAGTGCCTTAGATTCCGTGAGGTATGGACTCCTCAGTTAACATAAAAGATAATGCTTAGGGTTATATTCATCATTGAAGGTTTTTTCTTATGGAGATGGATTATGATTTTATTTTAGTTTTATATTTATGCCAGTTAACTTTTGAGAGTATTCTTATGAGCTTTGTTTTTGTGACAGTAATTTTAGAGAAAGATGGGATGAGAACATTGTAGTTTACTACAAAAGGAGAATATAAAGATAAGAGAATATAAAGACATTTCAAAGAAGTGTTCACTTTCAACTTTTAGGTGAAAATATTTAATGGGCTAATGTGAATCTAGTGTCATATATGATAGGGTAATTGATGAGGGCAAATTAATGCTTGTTGGTGATGGCTAAAGGAATAGCTGAGTTCCATGGAATGTTGTAAAAGTACTTTCCGTGGAGAAGTTGATGAATCCGACTCAATGTTATATGAAGTCCTAGTTGACTCACAGTGTAGAGACCTAATCCATTCTTTTTTCCAATATGTTTTACCAGTTATAGGGAAAAAAAGTTAACAATCATGGCTCTCAGTACTCCAGAGATTGGATCCTACTTTCCAACCATATCTGAAAAGTGAAGGCTCACCTAATAGCATCAGGTAATTGGCCTCCACATGCATGTCCTCTATTCTTGGGTAACATGAGAAAGTGGTCAGATAACTTCATTCCACTTTCCTCACTTTTTAAAGTTCTCCCCAAACTGGCACCGAAAGGATTTGTTGCCATTTGGAATGTTTGATTCCTTTCCCCCTATCTGCTGCCCTTTTTCTGTATTTGTGAGTGAAAACCCAAATCAAGGTTCTTTAGGTAATTTTACCTCAAAAGATCATAAGTTACTGATTTTTTTCCCCCCTACCCCAATGGTAAGTCTTCATAGAGCTAGGGAAGTCAAGACCATTGTAAGGTATGACTGTCTTCTCGGAGGGCCATTTTTGACCCATTAGCTCCTTCCATTTTTGTGCTGGAAGTTTTAGGCACCGTTTTTTGACTGTTGTGTCTACATTTAATTTTTATAATAGGGTGGATTTTTAATGTTCAGTGCTTCTCATTTGAATATTTCGTTTAACTGAGCAACCATGTAGGCCATAAAGATGTCTGAGAATCAGAATATAATCATATTCTTCTGATAGACAGTGGTTGATCTTTCACGCCTGCTTGAGAAGTGTGGTTAGGACCTTGCATTTCTTTAATGCCATAGCTGTGAGCATCTGTTCTCCAGAATCAGAGTAACTTTGTTCAAGTCTGGTATGTAATTTCTGTATTAATGTTCTGTCTTTTTGATTGCATGCTGTTAAACACTTTTTTAAATTGTATTGTTAATCACTTGTATGAATTATTCAGAACATTTTTTGCTTAGTTTCTCACTATTTATAGCTAAGAAGCCTGAAGTAGTGAGTGGAGAGGAGCAGATTCAGAACTAGCATCAGGTGGATTCCAGTCAGCTCTGTTTTTAGTTACTATTGTGGAGGCCTGCTTAGCAGCAATGGAATTTGATCATTTGAACTTCCTGATTATTTGGTTTCTGAATAATATAGGATAATTTGTCATGGTAAAGGCTGATTCTGTCATCTAATTTACGCTTTCCTACATTACTGTAAGAAACCCTACATTGCCTTTTAGTAAAGCCTTTGACTTGGAGGTGTAGAGTGTGTCAGAGTAGAGGATTGGATTTCTTTAGTATGTTAAATTTCAGGAGTTCATTTGCCAAATGCTGTGACTTTCTTTTCTTTGCCTGATGATGCGAGTGAAATACTTTTCTTCCTTTCCTTGTCTACTCTTTGTTGTTACATTTGTCATTACATGTAAACATTTTGAATAAATATGTCCATAAAAACTGTTTTTACTTTTCTTTGATTTTGGATCAATAAAGATAATATTAATTTTATTTAAATGAGTGCATAGATATTTGTATCTAGTTGCAGATACTGTACATCCAAAACAGTTGTTAGTTTGTTTTTAATTTTGGAAAATAACAACAATGACAACAGGGATTTATCACACACCTTCATTTCTGCCAGTGGAGTATTCAGGTTAGTGTTCACACCTAATATGGTGCGTGATGTCAATAATATGGCCTTAAAATTATACTTGTATTAATGGCCGAAAATAGATTGGTCCTCCTTTACCTGGGTATATATTTAGTAATGGAGGGCTCTTTGGTTGTGTGAGAGTGTAAAGCAGTGCTGTCCAGTAGATCTTCCTGCAGCGATGGAAATGTCCTATAGTGACCCTGTCTTCATACCATAGCTACAGAGCACTTGCATGTGGCCAGTATGACTGAAGACTGCAGTGTAAATTTTATTTAATTTTAATTAATTAAATTTAAATAATCAAATGTAATTAGTGTCTTGTATTGGATAAGCAGAATAGAAGGAGTCTTTTCTACTCCCTCATTAATCTTTCCATGGGGGTTATAGGTAAACTAGGCTCATACTTTAATCTTCCTAACCGGCTGTAAATAGCCTTCTAGTCTTTTGTTTTCATTGCACTTGATTTTGTTTATATGATGAAGGGTCCAGATTTCCCTCATCAGCTCTTCCTTCAGTTTTTTAGTTTATCGTTACGCCTCTTATTTCTGATTCTTTGTATCCTCTGTACTGTCAAGGCAGTAGTGTACTTTAATATGTGTTCTGGCCCCTTTTTTTTGGTTATTGGAGTGTGTCTGTGTTTCTCTTCATTTCTGTCACACACACACATCCTCTCTCCACTCGTGGAAAAGCAAAGTGCTTGATTTTTGTTTGAAGGAGATTATGAGACAGAGCAGATTCATTCATTATCTTACCAGGGCAGCTTCTGTGTTATCAGCAGGCCAGGTGTTAATCTAATGGCTGTAGTAATGTTTGCCACTGCAAATCTGAGGTATCTGTGCATCAGTCCTGGGCAGTGAAGCTTAATTGGAAGCCTGCCTTTTTTACTTTGTTTTTGAGAAGGTCGGGTTGAGGTCCTTTTCATTCCTTGAGGATTCTCTTTTGAATTTTAAGAATTGTGTTTTCATTATCTAATTTCTGCTCTGACTGAAAAAGTTTGCGACCTCTTCTGAGATTTTTTTCTAGCTTGGACTGATGAGCTAAGCCAATTCATTTAATAAATTTATACTGAGCACCTACTATGTGCTCGCCATTGTTCCTACTATAGCAACAAGCAAGGCAGACCTGGTTCCTATAGTTGTTGATGGATTTATTGTCTGGGTAGGGAAAGACTTTAAGCAGGTAAACAAATATTATGTTAGACGGTAATGTATTTACAAGAGAGCAAAGCCACAGGATAATTTGATGAAGAGTGACTAGGCTTGGTGGTGGTGCAGTTCTTTAGATTAGTAGTTCTTTAAATTAGTAGATAAGGTAACTTGTGACATCTACATATCAAGATCAGATCTTGTATTAATGGTCTGACATTGTAGTCCAGAAACTTTCCCTTTGAACCGTCTAAAGTTCTGCCTTCAAACCTGCCAAAAATCTTCATGGAAAGCACATCCCTTGGATGAATTGTTGAGGGAGTTTGGGAGATTCTTCCCCCCCCCCTTTATCCTTTTCCTCTCCTAGTATGCTCGTTTAAGAGGAGCTAATATCTCTTTTCTCCCTTGATTCAGTCCCCAAAATGCTATTTCCAAAGCAGATATACTGCTTGACTTAACTGGACTTTCAAAGGCTCCAGAACAGGCTCTTAACCTGGAATCATACAAGGCTGGTTTTACTTCTTGATCTCAACCTGGAATTGCACTAGGCTGATTTCACTTTTCTCTTAACAAGTTATATGTATAATATTTGGTTCTTTATATACCTTTTGTGTTCTGCAGAGCATTTGGTATAGAGACTTCATGCATATCGCTTTTATAGGTGGGGTCTTTTACCATCAAGAAGCAATTTGATGCCTTCATTGGCCATTTTTAGGAATCTCAGAAAACTATGCATGCATTCCCCCATTACAGAGTACTGAGGTAGCTGAATTGGAATTAGAAGTGTGGTGTCTGTGTTCTAAGTTTTGGTTCTACATGAGATCAGAGATCCTCCCCATTTGAAGGCAAAACTTTTTGTTTTGTTAGTACATAGGTTTGAAACAGGGTAGTAACAGGAGTTAAGGGAGTCTCCCAGACTGTGTTTTGACCACAGGTGTGAGTCCCTGCCTCACTACAGATATTCTGGCTTTGTTTACCTTCCCTTGTCTCCCTCATGCTGGATGTCTCGTAGATATCCTTAGAGCAGGAAGGACATCAGGACTCCATTAGACCCTGTAGTCTGACCTGCTCAACTTACAGTAAATTATGTGGTGATGATATTAAAAAATCATGAAAGGGCATTTGGTAAAGTTCAACAGTCATTTCTGATTTAAAAAAACCAAACACACACAAATAGGAATAGGTGAATACTTTTCTTAACCTTATAAAAAGTTCCAATCAAAATACATTATTATGCTTACCATTTGAAACATTCCTAATAGTCAGACATCACGCTTACTATCATCACAATTGTATTGTGGTCATACCAACCAGTGTCATTTGAAAAGTGAAAAATGCGATATACTAATATTGAAAAGGAGGAGGAGGACTTATCTGTTTTGAAAATATGGTAATACAGTGAATACAGACATAAATCTCAGCATGGTGTTTTCTTGTGTTCAGACAATTTTAAAATTTGAAACTAGAGAAGCGATGAAAGTATCAGTGAATCTTAAGTCATCTTAGTATAGGGAAGGTCTTTCTAAATGTGACACGAGTTTTAAAGTCGAAAAAAATGAAAAGATTAATGTATTTGGTGTAGTTAAATGCCAGAGTTTAGTAAACAACTTAAATGCTAAAAAACATGGTGAGAGGTAAGGGAGTGGATATTTGCTACGTAGTGGATAAAGAGCAAATGTTCTTAAAACCCCAAAGTTTTCTTATAAATTGATAAAAAGATAAACCTTCCAAAAGAAATGTGTGTAAAGTATACAAGCAATTCATAAACACACTCAGGTAGCCAGGAAACATGTCCTGATTAATGAAGAAATTCAAATTAAGGCAAGATACTGTTTTAGACCAATCAGACGGGCAAAGATGTAAAGTTTGCTTCTTAGTGATGGCAAGGATGTAGGAAAATCTCTCATACATTTTTCGTGGAAGTGTCAATTGATGTAACCTTTTTGAAAAGAAATTTAGCAGTATCTGTCAAAATTAAAAATGTTTATACCTTTGGATCTAGCAGTTCCACTTAGAAGAATTTATCATAGGAGTTACACAAAGATATGTTTTAAAGAACGTTCATTGTATCATTTTGTGTAATGATAAAAATTAAAACTGCAGATAAATGTTGTATCAGGTGATTGGTATACTAATTATAGGACATCTATACGGTGGAACACTGTAAGAGTGTTTAAATAAGATAGATACTTATGTTTTGGTGTAGAAAGATGTGGAAGATATAATAGATAAAAAGGATAGCTTATATTACAATGTGGGTACTTTAGTTAAGTGAAACATATCAAAGTTAAATGTTAAGTTTGTGTCCGTATAGTAAGTGTATTTGAAAGACTGTTAACAGCTATCTATGGAGAGGAACTGGAAGGTTGAAAGGAATAGGGTGGGAGGAATTTTTGCTTTTTACTTCGTATCCTTCTATACTACTTCAGTTTTTATTTTTTTTTAAAAAAGGGGCATGTATAACTTTTGTACTTTAAAGTTAAAAAAGATCAAAATAGTACCAGAGTTTAGGTTTGTACCAAAACATAATTATATTGCATGGGCCTTAAATTCCTCCTAATAGAACACACAAAACAAGGAGCCTTCCATTTTGTGGTCAAATAGCATTTATTTATTTGAGAATAGTGCTGATTTTGTGTCCTAAGTGTTAACGGCATACAATCTGCCCTCATACCCAGTTCAGAGGTTTTCATAAAAGATCTAACAGCATTTCCTCTTTTCTTCCTTTCCTCTACCTACACAGTCCTGGCTTTATTTAACCAGCCGGCTTTATCACAGTCCAGAAGGAATGAAAGTTTTTGCTCTAGACCTTAACTATAATTTGGTGAGGCAGCGGGGCAGATTTCATCACTGTGCTGCTGCATTAGAAGATGCCATTAGCCTTTTGTAGGAGCCGCTACTCCCAGAGCCAGAGTCCTTGTGAGATGCCTGTCACATTGCCCTCTATCATTAAAGCCTCCTGCCTGCAGCCCCCAGCATTATAGTCCTCCAGTCTCATATTTCATAGGGTACGGAGTTTCTTTAGCTAAGAACTTCTTAAACAAGGCTGTTCCATGCCACATTTACCAGTTTCTTCTAACAACTGAACCCCCTTCTCTATTCTGATACACACATGGAGCATTTTCAAACCATGGTCTTTGCCAAGAAAAGGCTTTTCATATTTAATATGATAAAATGACAAGCGGTCGTCCTCTCCTTAAAAGTACTCAGGAAAATTCCGACATATAAAACACAATCATTTTCTTCAACACAGGCCAGGCTAACCATACAGAGGTACGTCTTCTGCATTGAGTTGGCTGAGACCCTTAATGTGGCTTTTCATAACTACTCCTTGATCGGAAGGTAGCATCCACAGAAGAAAATTATGCTTTTGCTCTGGTTAAGTGATTTTGTTAAAAACCTCCATTTGAGTTCCCATAGAAGAAAATGATTACCCAAGATATGCTCATCTGCAATGCACTGTATAATTTAGGTTTTCCTGTCTTTTCTAACATTTCTCCAAAAGTAACCTTTTTTCTCTCAGACTAACCCCAACATGCCATTAATAAGATCTTTGCACTTTCAAGCCCTCCTTAAGGAAAAACTTCCTTCGAAGAGTCAGTTGTGATCATTTAGCAAAGGTGAAGAATAGAAAGCTCTGCTTATTTAATTTAAAGCCTAAGGTCTGCTTTATTCTTAGATTTCTATTCAACTTCATCTCTACTTCAATATCTAGTTTCTGAGCAGCTGACATTCAGTTAGCAGCTGGGTCAGAAAAGAGAAATCTTTAGCTGTAAAAAAAATTTGGATTTTAACCTAGACAGGGAAGATAATCAGGCAGCACCTTCACAACTTTTTGGACTGAAGCTTACATTCTGTTTCCAGGAATTCTGTACTTTTTCTTGAAGAGGCCAGAAATTCATCTCTTTCACACAGCCCCAGAAAAATTAGCTGTTTCTCTGTTCAGCTGTTTAACCACAGTCAAATTAATTAACCAACCACATTAAGACAGCTCAGAGAACTCTCCTTGTTTGGAGAAACTGGAAATATTTCTCTTCGAATGGAATGTCTCTGGGAGTTACTCTGTGAGTTATCTCTCTTCTTTACCTTGGATTCCTTAACAGCAGTTTTTGGGGGGAGGGGGAGGGTGGTTTCTTGTCCAAGTATGATTAGAAAAATCTAGAATGGTCTTCAGGCCTGTGTTCTTATGGGTTAGGCTGTAGACACTAGATCGCTTGAGTCACTTAGGTGGGGAGATGTTGAAGGGGCACAGAAATGCTCAGACACTGAAAAGGACAACATCCAAGAGATGACAAGTACTTAATGTTATGTCTCAGAAACGGGTGTAGCACTCTACATGGAAACCGTCCTTTTTTTTTTTTTGCGATATGTGGGCCTCTCACTGTCGTGGCCTTTCCCGTTGCCGGACGCGCAAGCTCAGCGGCCACGGCTCACAGGCCCAGCCGCTACGCGGCTCACGGGCCCAGCCGCTACGCGGCATGTGGGATCCTCCCAGACCGGGGCACGAACCCGTATCCCCTGCATCGGCAGGCGGACTCTCAACCACTGCGCCACCAGGGAGGCCCGAAACCGTCCTTTTTTTAAAAGTTAACTTGTTGAAGCTGGAGGAAGGTTAATGCTTTCTTATATTTCAGGAACTGCCTACTGTTGAAGAACTCACTATTGTTCTCCCTGAAGGTATTGAATTAAAGCCTCTTGGGATGGTTTCAAGTATTATTGAACAATTAGGTATGTAAATATTTTTATTAATAAAAATTATCATTTATATCCAAGCATGTACTAATAATGAAATCAAAGACTTTATGACTGGTAACTTTTCTCTGAAAGATGTAATAACACTTCATTTTACAGTCATTAGGTTTGAACAGATAAATTCAGTTTTTGCTTATACAAGTAATACATAAATACAGTGTCTTTATAAAAATTTAAAGTGCGCTTTTACTGACATACTTCTCCAGAATTTCTTTGATTTGGTGTATTTTCTATTGCTGTTAAATTACTACAAATTTAGTGGCTTAAAACAACACATTTATTAGTTTACAGTTCTGTGGGCCAGAAGTGTGATATGGATCCCACTGGCTAAAATCAAGGGGTCCATCAGGCTGAGTTCCTCTCTGGAGGCTCTGAGGGAGAATCCTCATATTCCTGACCTTGTCAGCATCTAGAGGCTGCCGCCTTCCTTGGCTCATGGCCCCCTCCCTTCATTCTCAAAGCTCATAATGTAGCTTCTCTCTGACCTTCTTTCCTTATCACGTGTCCCTCTGTCCCTCTGACTGCAGCCTAGAAAACGTTCCCTGCTTTTAAGGACTCCTTAGGTGGGGTCTACCCACGTAATCCAGGATCATCTCCTGTTTCATGGTCCTTAACCTTAATCACATCGGCAAGGTCTCCTTTTTAACATAAAGTAACATCCACAGGTTCAGGGATTAGGGTGTGGATGTCTTTTTTTTGTTTGTGGGGTGGTGGGTAGAGGACTGGTAATCTGCCTATTGCCTTTGATTTTATCTTATAAACATGTAAATTAGAAAGTTCTGTGATTTAACACCGATATTAATATCATGAAATATGAACCCACTGGAATACATGGGAACTAGGTTCTACAGATTTCTTTTAGCCCCAGGATGTGAAGTACGTATAGGAGAGACTTTGAAATTAATGTCGCTACCATTACCTCTTTAGTAATAGACACCTAAAAATAGGACTCAGAGTTGACAAAGTCATAGGATTTCTTTAAAAATATTTCATTTATTTATTTATGGCTGTGTTGGGTCTTAGTTGCGGCGTGCAGGATCTTTCGTTGCGGTGCGTGGGCTCTTCATTGCAGCATGCTGGCTTCTCTCTAGTGTGGCGTGCAGGCTCCAGAGTGTGTGGGCTCTGTAATTTGCAGCACATGGGCCCAGTTGCCCCATGGCATGGGGGATCTTAGTTCCCCGACCAGGGATCGAACCCACGTCCCCTGCATTGGAAGGTGGATTCTCTACCACTGGACCACCAGGGAAGTCCCAAGTTTTAGGATTTTTGAAATGGGAAAAGGACCTAAACTGTCCACCAGTCCTTAGTTTATGACTTAAGAGGCATAAAAAAGTTCAGGTTGGGGCTTCCCTGGTGGTGCAGTGGATGAGAATCTGCCTGCTAATGCAGGGGACATGGGTTCGAACCCTGGTCTGGGAGGATCCCACATGCCGCGGAGCAACTAGGCCCGTGAGCCACAGGTACTGAGCCTGCACGTCTGGAGCCTGTGCTCCCCAACAAGAGAGGCTGTGATAGTGAGAGGCCCACGCACCGCGATGAAGAGTAGCCCCCACTTGCCACAACTAGAGAAAGCCCTTGCACAGAAACGAAAACCCAACACAGCAAAAATAATTAATTAATTAAAAAAAAAAAAGATAAGGTCTTAAAAAAAAATTCAGGTCACTTGTGATCTGTCAATGGTAGAAATGGAAATGTCTTTTTGATCTTTTTATGTGTCTATATCACTATTTTAAAAATTAATTCTTATCTAATTTTGCAGTTTATTAATGAAAATTCCAATTAAAATGAAACTTTTTTACAAAAATCATAATTAAAACTCTTTACATCACTGTTGAGTCATTACATTTACTAGTTTTTGAATTATCTTATGGTATTTAATATGCACAAATAAGTCAGACAGGAATTTATTGGACTTGATGTATATAGAAGAAATTTAGGTCATAATGTTTATTCTCAAGGGAAAGAAATTGTAAGCTGTATGATACACATGGACTAATGCTTTTCGAGGATACTGTTTTGAATAACACATCTTAATAGACTAACAGAATTTTCAACCTGGTGGGAATAAAGAGTAATGAATCAAACAGCACATGTTACTGTTGTATCAATAAATGCTTGTTGCACACTCTGTTTGGAAAGCTTAAAACATCTAACACTATTTGGACCTTTTACAGAAAGGAGTGTACAATAAGTATTAGTCCACTAGGTTGTGGTGATAGCTCTGTCTGGATTTGACCATGTAATCATGTTAATCTCTTGAGTACTGTTTTCTTACCTTTCTATAAAATGAGGGTTTTGGATTAGGTGATTTTTAATTTTCATGTAATTTTTGACTCCTTGAGAGGAGGATTGGGAGGGAGAGAAGACTGAGAATAAATTCTGCTCACTGTTATTACCTATCCTTTCATCTTTATTCCAGGAACAGATCTAACTCAAAAATTGTTGACCTGTGATCTATTCCTTATGTGCATGTTCAGAACTTAGAAGCACTAGCTCTTGAAATTAATTGGGATACAATTGAAAATCTTTGAATGGATTTTAATAATCTGAACTAATATTTCAAGTGGATGTTCAAGTGGAAATGCTTCAATATTTCCACTAATTTTCCAAGTGGAGACGGCATTCATTATCTGTTTAATGTGACAGAGTATTCTTGTTTGTTGCTTTAATTTTCTAAGAACCTATTGTGTGTGTGTGTGTGTGTGTGTGTGTCTGTTTGAGGTGTGTATGTTTGTTTTCCTCTTTGCTGTGGTAGATTGGTTGTTTGACGTTTGTGGCACTTACATGAATTGGAGATTGTGCTAGACCAGTGGAATAATGCTTTTTGCCTTTTGAGAAGGGAAATGGTAAAAATTACTGGGAGTTCTATCATTCTTACTTCAGCTGTTCAGAGGAAAATATATTTGTGAAATCTAACTTTTTCATATATCAGTAAGTAATCAGTGCTTGGCAGAAGAGAATTTCTAGGGTGAGAAAGAAGACTAATTTCTTCTAAAACAGGAGTTAGTGACTAAATGTGAGATTATTCTTTTTAGGGTAAAAAGTGCTTGAGAAAATGATCAGCTTGAATTTGTTGTCTTAATGGATGATTCCAATTTTCTGTGAGATTTTGTACTTTAATGTTTTTTTTCTTAGAATTGTAGCTTTCATGTAAAATAAAATAATGTAGCATTTATTTCCCTGTGCTACTTGGTAATAAATAGACTTTGTTTTTTTATCCAAGAGAAATAGTTACTGAGGTATATTATCCCACCTTAAATTTCATTTTAAATTATGTTGGAATTAAAGCCTAAATTCTCATTTAAATTCTACATTATTTTCTGATTAAATCTTGAAATAATCTGTTTTGTTTCATTTTTCAGTAATAATTGAATCTATGACTAACGTACCTCCAGTTAATGAGGAGACTGTAGTTTTTAAAAGTGATCGACAGGCAGCAGGAAAGGTTTGTAAAAAAATATTCAGATCCTACTAATTATCCTGTTTCTTTGTTGATTGGTTTTTCTGACTTTTGCTGTCTTAAAAAGTTTATTAATTTTAGTACATGAGCAATCTAGAGCTCTCAAATTTTAGTACATTCCCGATTTTCTTCAGTACTTCGTGTCTGCCTTTACATTGGTGTAATACTGCTTATTATCCTTTGCTGTTTGTGCCATTAAATACACATGTATACAGTTTTTTCCTGATGTTTGTCAGGTTGTTTGCCAGGCAGTGGGTCTGTGTATTGAATAAGATACAGTTCCTCCAGGTACTCAGTTAGGTGCAGGAGACTTTCCACTGCATAGTTGTTCATACACTTTTTTGGTTTGTGAGGCCCTTTGAATAGTGGCTCCCAAAACTTTTTAGACTTTGCCTTCCTCAGGTGGAAGCTGAGAGTGGAATTTTTCAAGTGGAAAAAGATTTCAGTGATAGCAGTAAAATGTCACTGTAGGCACTTTCTGGGGAATTATGAATATGTCTATCATCGAAAGGTTGGGTCCCTTTTAATGTCTTACTAATGGAACAACCCCACATGCTGCATGTCCAACCTTAAGAGGGAGGAAAGACCCCACATTTTACCCAGCAAATAACAATTCAGAGCGGTCAGCAGAGGATGTAAAACCGTCCAAGATGAAGAATGTAAATACCAACCAGGTGTTCTTTTTCTGGCAGCAGGGACAGAGTTATATTCACCTCGGGACTCCCCACTGTGTGTAGTACAGTCCTTTGTAAATTATATGTGCTGAGTAAATATGTATTGAGTTGAAAACAAACAGGTAAGAAACTAGCTGCTATCTTTGGAGAAGCAACTTTCTGGGTTTATTTTTTCCTAGATAAGCAGCAGTTGGTGTCTTTTTTTGTTCGGAGAGATATAGTTTGTGTTTAATCAGAAAAAAGCACATTATTTTGAACTATATTATTAGATCAACTCACATAACTTTCCCTTTTGTATGCCTTTTTCTGCTGTTCCATTCTAACACAAATTAAAAAGGGATCAGGCTTTTATCAGGGTCCTGCCACACTGTACTACCTACTTTTTAGGTCACCAGACTAATTTACCAAAGAGAAGTGAGTCTCTTAACGATTGCAAAGCAGTCAGCAGCAGAATTAATTGGGGTCTAGAGCTAATACATTTTGGCAATTCTTGAGAAAGTTTGCGAAGAGAAGAAAGACTTTTTAATACTGAAGGATGGTGCTGTGCTTTTCTTCCTTTCAAATACCTAGGCTTAGTACTTTTGTTTCAAGTATGAATCTCAGTGCTTTTGATTCAGAAGAAGAAGTACTGCAATACAGAGCAAACCCTATTTACTGCTGGTGCCTTTGTAAGGGGTTAGAGAGATTCTAGGGGCTTAGCCTTGGAGGCTGCTGAGAGAGAGAGGAGTGGAAGTGGGTTGACACTGCTGGGGAGGGAGGTCTCCATGCACAGGCAGGCTGGTGTGCCTCCTCAGGGGAGGCCTGGTAGCAGAGGCAAGGGAAATGCACTTCCTGCTCTTCTTGACTGAATTGAAACTGATCATTTCCATGATTCCTTTTATTTATGATTTTCATGACAGTTCCTTTTTCTTTAATAGCTAACTTAGACAATTTCAATTTCAGTATACTCAACACTTCACTAATTTTGAAAACCTCTAAACTCACACTTCTTATATCCCCCAGTACATTTGAATTTTCAGTCCTGAATAATATTAATACTCAGCCCTTCTGTCATTTGACCTTGGAACAAGTCGGATAAAAATATAATATTTACATAGAAATATTTACAAGTCGGATAAAAATATAATATTTACATAGAAAGCTTTGTAAATTCAAGAAGTGACAAGTCTTTGAAAAATATTTGATTACAAATCTAAGCACCTTGAAATAATCCCCAAGATAATAGTGGAGGTGTGGAGGGTTGAGAGTATCAGTTAAACAAACCAGTGATCAGAAAATGAAATTGAATCTCTTAGATATTTAGCATATTTTATCCAGACACTAAATTGGTTTTAACATTTAATGTTAAACCTTTGCACGTCCTTCCTTTTCCCTCTCATCTTCAATAACAATAATGATCAGCTACAGTGTTGAATGTTTTGTGTATATTTTAAAATTTTAAATTTCACTGAAACTGTAAGGAAGTGGAATTATCCCCATTTACTCAAAAATCACAATAGCTAAAAAGGAACAAATTGGAGTTTACAACCCAGGTGGTCTGATATTTTTTTCCCCTTCCACCTCCCTCCCCCTTTCCCACTGATTTAAGGAGGGCAACCTCAGATTTGAATTTCTACTTTTGCACTTTAATCCTAATAATGATTAGTTCTTGATAATTAGTGAATGGAATTCCATTTTTAATGTGAGTTCTTTAATATTAGGGGATTTTTAAAAAGTGACCAACCTATATCACCTGTTATACCTATATAACTTGAATTTCTTTGCATTTAGTTTTGAGCATTTGTTCAAGCAGGTTTTGTTTTTGTTATTTTTTGTTTTACTTTTTAACAAATGAGAACTTTAACAATAAAAAATCAGCAACTGAGGATGTAATAAGATAGGTACTTTTAATGCAGTTGGTTTAAATTGGTCTAAGGTATTTGGAAAGTTGTTTAGTAGCCTAAATCAAGAGTTTTAATAATAATCATGCTTTTGGCTCCAATAATTCCATTCCTTACAAATCAGTTTTCAGGAAATCTGAAGTACAGAGATTTACAGATACAGGTGTTCATTATTCTTTATTTATTCATCTTTATTCATTATGGGGCATCATTTATTACACTGAACAAATTGGAAGCTATCTCAGTGTTCTACAATATAATACAAATTAAATAAATTCTGCTAAATATATAAAAAAGTGTTAAATAGCCACAGAAATTATGCTTATGAAGAATACATTTAACATGAAAAAACTTAAAGAAACTTTAGGTTTTAAAAGGGAGTAATAGATCAGTGGAACAGGATAGAAAACCCTGAAATAAACTCATGCACTTACGGTCAGTTAATTTACAACAAAAGAGGCAAGCATATTACAATGGAGAAAAGACAGTCTCTTCATTAAGTGGTGCTGGTAAAACTGGACAAATGTAAAAAGAGTGAAATTAGAACATTCTGTAAATGTAAATGTAAAAGAGTGAAATTAGAACATTCTGTAACACCATATTACAAAAATAAACTCAAAATGGATTAAAGAGTTAAATGTAAGACAGGATACTATAAAACTCCTAAAGGAAAACATAGGCAGAACACTCTTTGGCATAAATCGCAGCAATATTTTTTTAGATCTGTCTCCTAGAGTGATGGAAATAAAGGCAGAAATAAGCACATGAGACCTAATTAAACTTAAAAGCTTTTGCACAGCAGAGGAAACTATAAACAAAAGAAAAGACAACCTACAGACTGGGCGAAAATATTTGCAGGTGATGCTACCAACGGGATTAATTTCCAAAATAAACAAATAGCTCAGGTTAATATTTAAAAAAACAAATAAACAACCCAGTCAAAAAATGGGCAGAAGACCTAAATAGACATTTTTCCAAAGAAGACATACAGACGGCTAATAGGCAGGCACATGAAAAGATGCTCAGTATCTCTAATTATTAGAGAAATGCAAGGCAAAACTACAATGGGGTATCATCTCACACCAGTCAGAATGGCCATCACTAGAAAGTCTACGGATAATAAATGCTGGAGAGGGTGTGGAGTAAAGGGAACCCTCCTACACTGCTGGTGGGAATGTAAACTGGTGCAGCCACTATGGAGAACAGTATGGAGGTTCCTCAATAATCTGAAAGTAGAGTTAGCATATGATCCAGCAATCCCATTCCTGGGCATATATCCAGAGAAAACTGTAAAAGATACATGCTTCCCAGTGTTCATAGCAGCACTATATTTACAGTAGCCAGGACATGGAAGCAACTTACATGTCCATTGACAGATGACTGGATAAACATGTGGTATTTACATAGAATGGAATATTACTCAGCCATGAAAAAGAATGAAATAATGTCATTTGCAGCAACATCGATGGACCTAGAGATTGTCATAGTAAGTGTAGTAAGTCAGAGAAGGATAACTATTGTATGATATTACTTATATGTGGAACCTAAAACAATGATACAAATGAGCTTATTTACAAAACAGAAATAGACTTGCAGACATAGAAAACAAATTTATGGTTACCAAAGGGGATAATGGGGTGGGGGGAGATAAATTAGGAGTTTGGGATTAGCAGATACACACTACTACTATATAAAAAATAAACAAGGACCTACTGTATAGCACAGGGAACTGTACTCAACATCTTGTAATAATCTCATGGAAAAGAATCTGAAAAAGAGTACACACACACACGTGTGTATTACTGAATAACTTTAAGGTACACCTGAAACGAACACATTGTAAATTAACTATGCTTCAATTAAAAAAAATAGTTAAAATGGAGCAATATACAAAAATATGATATAGTCTAAAAGAAAAAAAATATAGGAAAAAGACAAAAAATCTACACTGCTACTGATCATGGTCTAGTTTCTATAATGTACATTTATTAGCAGAAACATATTTAAAAACTCAGGCATTTATATTGGGAAGAGTTTGAAATCAAGGGGCTCCCTTTCATCATTTATAAAACATTTTCAAAAATAAAATAATAGATATGCTAAAAGCAGTTCCTTTACCTAAAAGTTAAAGGCTGTATGGTATCTTTGGTTTTTGAGAAATAAACAATTTCAAGTTCAAATCTACTTTACTACTTTTTGAATTTAAAAATGTTGTCGTTTAATATTATAAAAATGTTAACAACTCTGGAAACAGCAAAAGTGACTGAATCTAAAAGAATCGAAAAGTTCCATTTCATAAGATTTAAAATGACAGCATTTTATTTCTCAAACGTTACCAACTGTAATTTTTTTGTTCGTATCTGATAACTTAAATGAACAATAACAAAAACAAAAATTTATTATTTGCGTCTGGTTGGTAATTGGTACCACCAAAATGATTTAAATTTAGCAAGGAACAAACTTGTCACAGTTATTTTAGATTCATAGAAAGGAAATCTGGAATAAGCTAATGCACTTATGATCAAAATATGAAGGCTTTATGAGTATGCAGAAATGACTTAAACTTTTATTGGTTTTATATTGACAGCATTACCTTTGAAAACGTTTATCGGGTTTCTTTATTTTGCAGTTAAAGGAGAACTTTATGTGTCTTCTCTTTCATAGATATTTGAGATATTTGGACCTGTAGCGCATCCATTTTATGTGTTACGCTTTAATTCTTCAGAGCACGTTGAGAATAACAGTATTAAAATAAAGGACACTATGTATTTTGCTCCATCAATGAAAGACTTCACCCAGTATATATTCACAGAAAAACTTAAACAGTAAGTATGTTATTGGCATGCTATTTCTTTGCTTATCTAATATTTATGTTTTACGAGTAATTCTCAGTGATGTGGTTTCTTGTAGTTAAAATGGTATCTATCTAACAAAGAGTTCATTTGTCTTCCTGGTAACATCTCTGAAAGCTACAATTGTTATCAGACTTTATAGGTCGAGATCATTTGTATCTTTTGCCCCAGATGACATGATCAACTAGTAAGAGCATGTTTAGGCCATATACATTTTGTCAATTTTAATTCATTATTTTTTCCATTATATACCTCCTTTCATATATATGCTACTTTACCATTAGTATTATAATTTTTTTAAAAAAACCTTTTCCATTTTAAATAAAAATTTCTTTGGATTACATTCATAGGCTTCACTATTTAATTAAACTGTAATTCTCAAGAAGAGAAAAGCAAATGAGTAAATTTCAGGTTACTTATAAATTATAAACTTAGTAGAAGAGAGAGCTAAAATGTGTGTTGTGTATCAAGCCATGGTTAACAGGGTTGACTTCACCAGCAAACCAGTGGTCTCCCTTCTGTCTGGATACTATATGAAATATGCTATATGATGCCTGTGGCATGTGTCTGATAATATTTCTGTTCCCACCGATGAGCTGTATATTTGCCAAGTGTAAATTGTGTTGCCAGGTGTTAGCTGTAGAGCTGTTTATATCAGTTAGGTTTTTTTATTATAATTACATAATTAATTTTTGCACAAACCAGTGACATATGAATTCAAGTAGAATAGCTTTTTCTATAAACATAAGTTAAATGCTTTGGAAAGATGTAATGAATATGAGCCAATAAAAATATTGCCCAGTTAGGGGCAGAAGAAAAGCCCTCAAGGGATTGGCAGAGAGTAGATCTTAAATCTGAAAAGACTTTGCACTCAGTTTGTCACAGAAGTCCCTTTGAAATCTAGCTGTCTTTCAGTTGGAAACTTGAAATACAGGTGAAGCATTAGGGGTGTGGTTTCTGCAGGAGCTAACAGTGAGTAGTAACCCTGGTGCTTGTCAAACCCTGGTGCCAGTCCCAGCTGCAGGCCATGAGAAGGCCTCTCTACCACCTACATATTAAATCCAGTCTTAGTTTCAGTTATTGGAAATAATCTCTGAAATGAGATGAACATTTTATTCCTGATAATTGATTAAACTTGTGTTTAAGAATCCACACGATTATCTGAAGGAACTTAAGGTGTTCTTCAGGTTGCATAAGGTTAGTTTTTCTAAATGTTGACAAGAAAGGTGAATTAAATAGACAACAAAGTCATAAAGGTTTTAGTATGTTTTAAAATCATGCCTTAAATAATTAGCATTTCATTCTGTTTGAATATTAGGCTGTTGCTCTGGATGTGCCATATATTTAGCTTTTAACAGATAAAATATTTTAGCTAAAAGTAGATAGGTTGAAAATATTTTCTGAAGATGTTTTTAGAAGCAGTCTTTGTACTGATTTGCAAGAACAAGAATTTTGTCCTAGAAAGAAAGAACAAGAAACTAAAGAATTGGGAAATTGAGCCCACCCTGTAGAAACCCAGCCTGACAAAGGCTTCTGTTCTAGACTGCGTTTTTTGTATCAGTCATGGAGACTCCTTTGCCTTTGAGGTGGAGAAGTTCAGCTTCTCTCCAGCTTACCTTCTTCTAGTAAGGCTATTTTAATCTTAGCTTCCCATGAACTAAGTCTTTTGTTAAAGATGCTGTTTGAAATGTTGCTTGATCTTTCCTATAGTAGATTTTGGTTTTCTGTGGTGATACCCTACTTGGGGAGCTTTTACCATTTACACCTTTAAGATTCCACACTAAGGGCACTGCAGGCCATCAGATGGTATCCATACAAAAAGGAGTCCTGGAGCTATGATAAATGCATGGGTGTAAGATGATAATTAAAAGCAGAAAAATCATTGGTATAAATCGTATATAATGTCAAAATTCTGAATTAAAATTTTAGAGCAAACTTAATGATTTCATGTCATGCCAGCCCACAGACATCTGTAAATTGATTTTAATGGATTGTGGATTAATGGATTAATGATTTTAATGAATTAATTCCTGAGAATCTTCCATTTATTTTTGAGATCTGGTTTCAAGCAGGGAGGGCAAAATCTCCTAATACCTTGTAATATTTTAATGTAATTGAATAACAAATACTGTCAAACTTTGAAATCAAGAAGATTAACCAGATGAGATTTAAAATGAGGTTTCAGAAATTATAATTGTACTTATAATAGATGTTCGTGCTTTTGTTGGTCATAGAGTGTAAAACTTTCCACCAAAAGTAGTTAATGCTTGTGATGATACTGTCCTTCGGGGTCTCCAAAGCTCCTCCTCCTTCCCAGACTAGATGCCCTTTGTCTCACCCTCTCGTCTTTGAGAGTCAGTCTTAGAGCAAGCCTTGGTTACTCAGGGAGGATCACTGATATTCCTCAGGTAAATCAAGGAAGAAGAATTTCATGTTGTGATCTCTGTTGTTGAACCTGTGAAGTCTTAGACAAGGGAATGCCTCTTACTCATTTTTGTGTCCTTGGCATCTGGAACAGCGTTTTGACCTTGTGGTATTGGTTAAGCATCTATTGAAGGAAGTTTATGAGCTGAGCTCAGGTATCATGAAACTATCAGTCAAAGTCAGAGCGTCTGGAGCTACTTAGGAACTGCAGAACCACTTTGCCCTGCACAGCACAGCCTCGGCTTCTCATTCTGATTCCCCGCTCCTAATATTTATGTGTGCCTTTCCCACGTCTTCTTAAATGAGGTAAAGAACACAGAAATGAGCCTTTATTCTTTGCTCTTATTTTCATATATATTGCAAATTAGGATTGAGCTTAGGTCTTCTACTTTATTATTTTCCATACTATTAGGTTATAAGCACTTAACAAAATCTTAGTAAGTACCTTGACCCTTTGACCTTTGTTTTCCCCCCTAGGGATAGGGGATCAGATGCATCATGGAAGAATGATCAAGAACCACCACCAGAGGTACACGTATAAGTGTTTTTACACAGTATTCGAGAGAGGAAGGTAGGACTCAATCTTAGAAATCCATCATTTTACACAGTATTTGAGAGAGGAAGGTAGGACTCAATCTTATAAATCCATCAGTCTTGTGAATCCAATCTTATAAATCCTGAAGCAGGTCCTCAAGGCTGCTCACCAGTCACACTGCCTTTTGCCAGCCTATGTGCTCTCCCCTGTCCCAGATGGCTTTTATACTGCCCAACGTTTGTGATCATTTCAGGAAAAAAATTTTTCAGTCACATTTTAATAATTATCACCTTATCATTTTCCTTAAAATGTCCTATTTTTATCAATTCCGTTGAGGCCTGGGAAAGGCAGAATTGTCACTATTAAAAAAAATTGTTTTTCTTTAGTAAGGTCACCATGTGGGACGTGATTATACACCATCACATTTATTGATGGTGCTTTTAATAAACTGCCTTTCTTTTGGAGGTACAAAATCATTACAGTCTTACCTACTTCTCCATTTTTTACAGTATAATTACCTCCCTAAAGAGTGTTCTTGTATTTCTTTCTTAAATCCATGCCAGCAAGACTATTTTTATGTCTCAAAGTAGCTTGATATATATGGTCTTCAAGTTATTAAAATATGAAAATTACAGCAGTGAATGTATACATTTATTAAAATAGTGTGAATTTATACAATATAAAAGAAAAATTGTAATTATTATAAGTGGAAGTTTTAAAATGTGCTCAGTAGTTCTGATGAAGTTTCTCAGTTTTGTAAATTCTTGGTATTTCAGATTTAATTTTGGTCATTTTAGATGTTCTCAAACAGTGCTGAAGGTTCATGGTCTATGTTAATTTCTGATTTTGCTGAAGCGTCAGTCAGGGAGTGCCCACTTACATAGTCACTTAACAAGTGAGCAGTCCTAGTTTAGTATCCACACTGCCATGGGATTATGTTTTCTGATTTGTGTCATGTGTACATGTGATTTCCACTAAGACCCTCAAGATTCACTTAATGTTCTTAGTTATGTTCAAGACATCTTAAAAGTATTTGGGGATTCACAAAGGTCTTGAAACATATTTCTTGTGAAATCCAGATATTCTAACACATCCCTGTTGTTTTAGACCTAAGCATTAAAGTTGTTAATTATGGAATTGTTAATAGTTTATAAAATTGATTTGATTGGGTTAATTTTAAAATTAAATCACAACATAGTTCATGGGAATTGTTTTTTTCCAAGTAGTCGACTGGATGTCTCTATTTCCGTAATATGAGAAACTCTGAGATTCTAAATTTTATAATGATCAGATTTTGTCGTATAGGATTATTGCCTGTTCTTAATTGTAGACTAGAATTTGGAATTTGTGGGGTTTAAACTTAAAAAAAAAAATCATGCCCTGAAAATAGGAAATACTGAACTGGAATAAAGGAGCATAATAGTGAATACATCTTATTCATCTCCACATCCGTTTCTAACATGAATACATAATTTGAGTTGAATAAATGTGTTCACTGAATGCAAACTTAAATTAATTTTAAATTAATAAGAAAAGTGTGAATTTTTCTCTGATTTTGTGAGGTGGTAGCAAAATATTGCCAAAGTAGTCGCTCTAAAATAAACTATTGCCCGTTAAGATCCTTTAATACATCCCTCCTGCTTTTTTTTTTTTCTTAACATCTTTATTAGAGTATAATTGCTTTACATTGGTGTCCTCCTGCTTTTTAGGATAATGTCCAGTTATTTAAACTGGCCCCATAAGGGTCTTCGTTAACTTCTCCAATTTCATCGTCTCAAAGTTTGCTGTGTAAGAAGCTTTCGCTTTGCCTTAGAGAACCATTTGTACTTCTCTAATACACGGTGCCTTTGCATGTATCCTCCACCCACCAAAAGCTTCCTTCTCCTTGTTCATTGCTGACTCATCGTCAGAGATTCATCCTGGGTCTCCCGTATCAAGTCTTCTTTGCCCTCTTTCCTCTTTTGCCCCATAATCCCAGAGCACTGTCATAGCACTTGTTTATTGGCTTATTTATCTGTTTTCTCATTTGAACCGTTTCAGAGAAAGCAGTGTCTTCCATCTGATCTCAGTACTTTCGAGTGTCTGGCTCAATACCAAATTTAACATGAGCTTAAAAATTTTAGCACATTAAAGATCAGTAATAGAAGATCATGTGTTTCAAGGTACTAAAATTAGTTGATGTTTTTGAATTTGATTATAGATTCTGAGGCATATCAACTCTTGGTTCATGGAAGGTTCAATCTAGAATATATTTCAGCAAGACCATACTGAAAATCCCATATAGAATCTTTCATATGTATTTTATTTCTTCCTTTTAATTAGGGAACACATGTATACATAGTGACCCTGCTTTTGTATTTTTTTAACGAAACATAGTAATTATTTTCTGAAATTAATAGGATAGTAAAATACCTGAATTCCAAGAAATCATAGAAGTTATACATAGCTAATAGGTCTTGGTTTTTGGTAGGCTGTAACAGTGGATCCCAATTCTTAGTAACATCTGAATTTTCCCTCTTGTAATTTAAAATGATTTCTTCTTGGAAGTTGGGTCATTCATGTATCTACTTATCAAAGCCTTTTCCTACGGTCCTATCCAAAGGGCATCCTAGTGATTTTCCCCACCCTTACTTTGCCTTATTATTTATTTATATTCCTTACTGTACCTCACATTGTATTATTAAAATAATTAATCCCTATAAAGTGTTTAAAACAGTGCCTGGCATATAATGGGTGTGTGTAAATTTTTGAATGAATGAAGGGTATAATATTCACTTCCATTTTTATATTAGATCTGATAATTTATGTATTTGCTTATTCCTAACTACTCCTGTCTTTCGAATTGTTTGGCAGCTGGCACTATGATGAATCGTGACTCTAAGCTGGAAGTCAGATTTCTAGCTAGGGAATGCCCGTATCTGAAGCGTGTTTAAGATCAGCATTTTAAAGTTACCTATCTGAAACTTTCTAGGAATTCAAATCAAAACAATCTAAAAAAATCTTCAGTACTCATCTTCTGTGTTAGAGTCATTAGGCATTTATCAAAAACTATTTTTCTATCATATCTGATTTGAATATTACTGGTAAATATTAAGTATTGAAAAGGGTAACTTTTCTTCTGTCAGGGTCACTGTTAAATATATACCATTGAATTGGTAAATGCATGTGACGTAAATCTATTTTTCTGTGCAAGGCCTTAGATTTCAGTGATGATGAAAAGGAAAAAGAAGCCAAACAGAGAAAAAAATCTCAGATTCAAGGCCGGAAAAAATTCAGATCTGAATTTAATGAACCAGGTGAGTTAAATGTAATATATAGTCATTTTTTCATCTTCGTTTACATCTATATAAGTTCGTCAGTAATAAAACTGAGGGAAACATCTGGGGGTCTTCTCTTTATGCTCTGGCATCTGGCTAGCATTGGAGGCATTACACACAGCATGCGATGTGGTGGGAGAGTCACAGGGGATATTCATTGGTGGTTTTTCAGGCTCATGGATGTAAAAATGGCTCCTAGGGGTAAAAGGCAAAGTAAGCCTTGGTAGAATCATTTGTACTCATCAGTACTTTTTTTTTTTTTTTTAGAAAGCTATTTACTTCCATTTTTGGAATTAAATGATATGGTGCTTAAGCTAAAGTCAAGGTGTTTTATTTCCTATTGACATAATGCAATCACAGAAGAAAGTCTTCATGCTGCCTTTTTATATCCACATCCACTTCCCTCCTCCTGCCTCTTCCTTAGCTTCTGACAGCCACTGATCTTTGTGCCATTTCTGTGATATATTTTGTCCTGTCAAGGATGGTTATATAAATTAGTGATTGGGTTTTGGCACTGAGCACCGTTTTCTGGAAATCATCTAGATTGTTGTATTTATCAAGTTTCTTTTCATTCCAGGGTAATATTCTGTGGTGTGAATATACCACAGGTAGTTTAACCATGCATCCATTGAAAGACGTTCGGATTGTTAACAGTTTGGGGTTTTATGAAGAAAGCTGCTTTATATGTTTGTGCACAGATTTTTATGTGAACACAAATTTTCACATTTCTCTGGGATAAATGTCCAAGAGTACAGTTGGGTTATATGATACAGTTGCAAGTGGACAACTTTGGGGTCAGGGGCACTGACACACATACACCCCAATGTAGTTGAAAATCTGTGTATAACTTACAGTCGGTCCTCTGTATCCGCAGTTATACATCTGTGGATTCAGCCAACCCTGGATAGTATAGTATGTATTTATTGAGAAAAATCTGCTTATAAGTGGACCTGTGCAGCTCAAACACATGTAATTTGAAGGGTCCACTGTAGTTGCATGTTTAGTTTATTGAGAAACTGCCATACTGTTTTTCGTGTGGCTTTACCACTTTACGTTCCTATCACCAGTGTATGTATGAGTGGCCCAGTTTTTCTGCATTCTCACTAGCATTTGGTATTGTCATTATTTTTTATTTTAGCGATTCTGATAGGTATGTAATGATATGTAATTGTTATTTTTAACTTGCATTTTCCTAATGGCTAATGATATTGAACAGCTTTCCATGAGCTCATTTGCTGTGTATCTCTTCAGTGATGTTTTTGTTCATGTCTTTTGCCCATTTTCTAATTGTATTTCTGTGTTTTACTCTTGAGTTATGAAAGTTTATACATAATTTCTTCCAGTCTGTAGCTTGTGTTTTCATCCTCATAAAAGGATCTTTTGCAGAACAAAATTTTTTTATTTTGATGAAGCCCAGTTTATCTGCTTTGCTTTTATGGAGTCTGAGAATTTCTTTCCTAGACCTACATCCCAAAGATTTTCTCTCTCTCTCTCTCTTTTTTTTTTTCTGAAAGTTTTCAAAATTATTTTAGCTATTTTAGTTCCTTTGCCTTTCCATATGAATTTTAGAATAAACTTCCCTGTATTGACAGAAAGTCTTGCCAGGATTTTGATAGGAATTGGGTTAAACCTGTATGTTGGTTTGGAGAAAATTGACATCTTAACTGTATTGAGTCTTCCACAAACATGGTACACATCACCATTAATTTAGATCTTTAATTTCTTTCACCAGCATTATGTAGTTTTCAGAATGCGAGTCCTGTACATTTTTTTGTCAGATATACACCTGAGTATTTCATTTTTTTGGAATCATTGTAAATGGTGTTGCATTTTTAATTCGTGTTCATGTGTTCATTTCTAGAATACAGAAATACAATTACTGTTTGTATGTTTAGCTTGTGTCTTGTGAGCTTGCTGAACTCACTAGTTCTAGGAGTTTCTCCCTTGAGATTTTCAATGTAGACAATTATGTCAGTGGCAGATAAGAACAATGCCCCAGTCTGTATGCATATTTAGCTCTCTTTCTCACCATTACTAGCTATAACTTCTGGCACTATATTGAGTAAGTATGTTTTGTTCCTGGTCATAGAAGAAAACATTCAGTCTTCCACCATTAAGTATAATGTTAGGTGTAGGGGTACTGTAGATGTCCTTTATCAAGTTGTCTAGTTCTGTTTTCCCTGAGCTTTTTTTCAGGAATCATGAATTTTGTCAAAATTTTAAATTCTGATAATTGTTTTTCTGCATTGATTGATAAGATCACATGACTTGTTCATTACCTTGTTAAGTAGATTACATTGGTTTTAGAATATTGAATGAGCATCATAGGAATAAACTGTGGTGTATAATTCTTTGTATATGTTGTTGAATTTTGCTCATATTTTGATAAGGATTTTTATGTTTATATTCATGAGGAGTATTGGTCTTTCTTTCTTCCTTCCTTCCTTCCTTCCCTTTCTTTCATTTCTTTCTTTTCTTTCTCTTTCTTTCTTTCTCTTTCTTTCTCCCTCTCTCTCTCTCTCTCTCTCTCCCCCCCCCTCCTCTCTCTCCCTCTCTCTCTCTCTCCCTCTCCCTCTTTCTCTCTCTTTTTTTTAATCTGGTTTTGATGTCAGCAGAAGCTTCCTACTAGCTTCATAAAATGACTTGGGAATTTTTTTTTTATTATTTTCTTGAAAACATTTTGTAGATTTGGTGTTAATTGTTTAGATGTTTGGTAAAAAGTCTCCAGTGAATCACCTCAGCCTGGAGTTATCTTTTTTTGGGAGACTTTTAATTACAAGTTCAATTTCCTTAATAGTGATACCTTTTTCACATTCCATAGATTATAGTAGGTTGTGTTTTTCAAGGAATTGGTCCATTTCATCTAATTTGTCAAGTAATGTGTGTAGAGTTGTTTACATTATTGCCTTAACATCCTTTTGATGTCTTTCCTGATATTGATCATTTGTGTCTTCTATTTCTTTGTCAGTTTTGCTTAGAGGATTGCCAATTATGTTGCTTTTTCACAGAGCCATTTCTTTATGTCATTTAATTTTCTTTATTGCTTTTCTGTTTGCAGTTTCATTCTTTCAGCTCTTTATCATTAACTTTCTGCTTGCTTTGGGTTTATTTTGTTCTGGTTTTTCTGGGTTCTTGAGGTGGGAGCTTATATTATTTATTTAAGACTACTGCTTAAACTTGTTCCACACATATTGGTGTTTTATTTATTGTGATTTAGCTTAATGTTCCTTTGTTTGTTTTTATTTACCTTAAGACATCCTCTTTGACCAATGGATTATTTAGAAGAGTATTATTTAGTTTCCAAGTGTTTGGAGATTTTTCTGTAATTTTTCTGTTATTGATTTCTATTTTTGATTCCATTGTGGGTTGAGAATGCAATCTGTATGATTTCAATTCTACATTTTTTAAAAAGTTTTATGGAATATGGTCTATCTAGGAATATTATTTGGGGAAGTTGAAAGTAATGTGTATTTTGCTGTTGTGTGGTGGAGTGTTCTATAAATGTCAATTAGATCTTGTTAGTGGATGGTGGTATTGAAATTTTCTCTAGCCTTAGTGATTTTCTGTAGAGCTGTTTTGTCAGTTGTTGAGAGAGAGCATGTGGTTGGGGCATGCACATTTAGGATTACTGTATTTTCTTGGTAGATGACCCCTTTATCATTATAAAATGTCCCAGTCTTTGCTCTGAAGCCTGTTTTATCTGATATTAATGTAGCTAATCCTTCTTTCTTTTAATTAATGTTTGCATATTGTAGCTTGCTCTGTCCTTTTACTTTCAACATGACTGGATCATCTGAAATGTTTCTTGTAGATTGTAGTTATGTTTTGTTTTGTTTTGTTTTTTTGCGGTGCGGGCGCCTCTCACTGTTGTGGCCTCTCCCGTTGTGGAGCACAGGCTCCGGACGCGCAGGCTTAGCGGCCATGGCTCACAGGCGCAGCCGCTTCATGGCATGTGGGATCCTCCCGGACCGGGGCACGAACCCGTGTCCCCTGCATCGGCAGGCCGACTCTCAACCACTGCGCCACCAGGGAAGCCCTGTAGTTATGTTTTTTAATCCACTCTGCCAACATCTGTGTTTTAATTGGTATATTTAGACCATTTATATTTAATGTAATTATTGATATATTCGGGCTTTTTTTTTTAATATCTTTATTGGGGTATAATTGCTTTACAATGGTGTGTTAGTTTCTGCTTTATAACAGAGTGAGTCAGTTATACATATATATATGTCCCCATATCTCTTCCCTCTTTGTCTCCCTCCCTCCCACCCTCCCTATCCCACCCCTCCAGACAGCCACAAAGAACCGAGCCGGTTTCCCTGTGCCATGCGGCTGCTTCCCACTGGCTATCTACCTTACGTTTGTTAGTATATATATGTCCATGTCTCTCTCTCGCCCTAACACACCTCACCCTTCCCCCTCCCCATATCCTCAAGTCTGTTCTCCAGTAGGTCTCTGTCTTTATTCCTGTTTTACCCCTAGGTTCTTCATAACATTTTTTTTTCTTAAATTCCATATATATGTGTTAGCATACGGTATTTGTCCTTCTCTTTCTGACTTACTTCACTCTGTATGACAGACTCTAGATCTATCCACCTCATTACAAATAGCTCAATTTCGTTTCTTTTTATGGCTGAGTAATATTCCATTGTATATATGTGCCACATCTTCTTTATCCATTCATCCGACGACGGGTACTTAGGTTGTTTCCATCTCCGGGCTATTGTAATGAAAGCTGCAATGAACATTTTGGTACATGACTCTTTCTGAATTCTGGTTTCCTCAGGGTATATACCTAGTAGTGGGATTGCTGGGTCATATGGTAGTTCTATTTGTAGTTTTTTAAGGAACCTCCATACTGTTCTCCATAGTGGCTGAACCAATTCACATTCCCACCAGCAGTGCAAGAGTGTTCCCTTTTCTCCACACCCTCTCCAGCATTTATTGTTTCTAGATTTTTTGATGATGGCCATTCTGACTGGTGTGAGATGATATCTCATTGTAGTTTTGATTTGCATTTCTCTAATGATTAATGATGTTGAGCATTCTTTCATGTGTTTGTTGGCAGTCTGTATATCTTCTTTGGAGAAATGTCTATTTAGGTCTTCTGCCCATTTTTGGATTGGGTTGTTTATTTTTTTGTTATTGAGCTGCATGAGCTGCCTGTAAATTTTAGAGATTAATCCTTTGTCAGTTGATTCATTTGCAAATATTTTCTCCCATTCTGAGGGCTGTCTTTTGGTCTTGTTTATGGTTTCCTTTGCTGTGCAAAAGCTTTGAAGTTTCATTAGGTCCCATTTGTTTATTTTTGTTTTTATCTCCATTACTCTAGGAGATGGGTCAAGAAGGATCTTGCTGTGATTTATGTCATAGAGTGTTCTGCCTATGTTTTCCTCTAAGAGTTTGATAGTTTCTGGCCTTACATTTAGGTCTTTAATCCATTTTGAGCTTATTTTTGTGTATGGTGTTAGGGAGTGATCTAATCTCATACTTTTACATGTACCTGTCCAATTTTCCCAGCACCACTTATTGAAGAGGCTGTCCTTTCTCCACTGTATTATTGATATATTCGGGCTTTAAATCTGTGTTTTTCTGTATTCTCTCTAGTTTTTATTTCTCTGTTGTCTTTTTTCTGCCTGCTTTTGGTTACTGTAACATTTTTTAGAATTCCATTTGCATTTATCTGCGGTGTGGATTGTATCAGTTGGTGTGCTTTTCTTTCAATGGTTGCTTTAGGTCTTAAATTTTATATACATAAGTTATCACAATCTGCTGTTGTCATTTTACCAGTTTGAGTGCAGTGTAGAAACCTTGCCTCTCTATATGTCCCTTTATTTTCCCTTGTTAATAATATAAATTGCTTTAATGTTTCCTGTGTATACAATAAGAATCACATTAGTGGTTATAATTTTTGTTCCAGCCATCAAACATAATTTAGAAGACTCAGTCACAGAAGGAAATTCTATTGTATTTACTCCTGTTTTTGTTTACTATGTTTTTCTTTCCTTCCGGATGTCTTTTCTTTTATTGTTTCGGTTTAGAGAACTTGCTTTAGTCATTCTATTAGAGTAGGTCTGCTGGAGATAAATTCTTAGCTTTTCTTCGTCTGAGAAACTCTTTTGATTCCTGAGGGTATTTTCACTCAATATAGAATTCTAGATTGCCAGTTTTCTTTCAGCACTTGAAAAATGTTGTGCCACTTCTTTCTGGCCTCCATGGTTTCTGACGAGACATCTACTGTCGTTCAAATTGTTTTTTTCATGTGGGTAGGGTATCATTTCTCTCTTCCTCTGCTTTCATGTTTTTTCTTTGTTTTTAGTTTTTAAAAGTTTGTGATGTTTCTTGGTGTAGACTTCTTTGGGTTTATCCTGACTGAAATCTATTTCGCTTTTTGAATCTGGGGGTTTATGTCTTATGCCATATTTGAGAACTGTTCAGTCATTATTTCTTGAAGTACATCTTCTCCCTCATTTTTCTTCTCCTTTCCTTCTAGCATTCTGAAGATGTAAATATTAGTTATTTTGTTACAGTCCCACAGATCCCTGAAGCTCTCTGTTCATTGTTTCCCCAGTTTATTTCCTTTCTTCTTTTCAGACTACTTTTCATTGTTCTATCTTCTTTCTTCTGTCCCTTCATTCTACTGTTGAGCCCTCCCTTCACTTTTTAATTTTGATTATTAAATTTTCAGTTCTGAAATTTATTTTTCTTCTTTGTATATATTTTTTTTTTTTTTGCTGAGGCTTTCTATTTTTTACTTGTTTCAGTGTGTTCCTAATTTTTTATTGAAGTGTTTTTATGGTGACTACTTTAAAAGATTTCTCTGATAATTCTAACATCTTTGTCTTGATGTTGGCCTCAGTTTTCCTTTTTCATTGAGTTTCAAATCTTTGTGGTTCTAGGTATGACGAGTGGTTTTTAATTGAAACGTGGACATATTAGTTATTATGCTGTTTTTGTTTTTAAAACTGTTCTGGTGGGGAAAGGAGGGAGGTTGCGTTATTACTAATACTACCAGGTGGGGATAGGAGTTAAGCTTTTCTTTATAACTTCTGTTGACATCTGAAGCTGAGGGTGAATCATTACTGCTACACATGGGCAGGCCTCCTCTTGTGTCTGGTGGGGGTAAGAGTGCTTCCGGGCAGGCCTCCTTTTGTGTCTGGTCGGGGTAAGAGTGCCTCGTTACTGCTCCTGACACCATGGGGGATGGCCTTGTTATGCTGGGCACTGATGAAAGTCCTGACTCTCCTGGGTTTTCTCTGACTCCACCCCAAGTACAGGAGGTGGAGGAACACTGTGTTACTGCTGGTGGGGATGCAAGTCCAGGTTCCCCATGAGGTCTCCACTGTCTTTGAGGGGAGGCTGGAAACTGGTTCCCTGCTCAACCTCTTCTGACCACCCTGGTTGGGAGGGCTAGCCAGGCCCCTTACTCAGCCTTTGAGAATGTGAGTGAGGTTCCTGTCCAGTTTTCTCTATGGTGTTTGACTGAAATCAACTGGTTATCATCGCAAAGTTTTGTCTTGCTTTCCCTTACCTGATCTCTGGCCTTTTGGATTCATTTAAAATTGATAATTTTAAGCCTTATAAAATTGTAATTACTGTAAGGTATACTGGAAGTTAAAGAAGACGTTATTGAAATTCTAAGCAGTGTTTTTTTTTTCTTACTAGGGGCATAGAAGCCTCTAGCGTTATTCTTTTATTTATTTATTTATCTATTTATTTTTTTATTTTATTTTTGTCTGTGTTGGGTCTTCGTTTTTGTGCGAGGGCTTTCTCTAGTTGCGGCAAGCAGGGGTCACTCTTCATCGCGGTGCGCAGGCCTCTTCACTATTCGCGGCCTTTCTTGTTGCCGAGCACAGGCTCCAGACGCACAGGCTCAGTAGTTGTGGCTCACGGGCCCATTTGCTCCGCGGCATGTGGGATCTTCCCAGACCAGGGCTCGAACCCATGTCCCCATTAGCAGGCAGATTCTCAACCACTGCACCACCAGGGAAGCCCCTAAACAGTGTTTTTTGATGTATTACAGTTAATTTTAATTTTGTTTTTATGCTTTTTTCCCCAAAGGTGAAGATTTTGCAGAAGTACATCAGAATTGGAATGTTCATAACTCTGCTTCAGAGCCTTCAAAAGGATATCACAGCAGAGAATTCACACGAGGGTTTTCCCGGGGCAGATATCCTCGGTCTTGTCCTGGCAGGCCCCCACCTCCACAGTTTTATAACTCAGAGCACATGGTACCTCAGGAGACTTCAGGATTTCCACCCCAGAGACAGGACGGTCCTATGATGCCACAGTATCCCTTCCCTCCTCCCGGGTTTGACATGCATAACTTCTCACTCCCTCCCCCTCCACCACCCCCACCACCTGCATCTGCAACATGGGCT
>NW_006788282.1:0-38778 GCF_000442215.2 Lipotes vexillifer | reverse complement strand
TTCCGATCTAGAATTTCCTCTGGTCTTCTCTCTGAGCAGACTCAGAGCATTCACCACCATGTCAAATATACCTTCTGGAACACCAGGCAAATCCTCAACCCCCCCCCCCCCCCCCCCCCCCCCCCCCACCTCTGCCTCCCCCCTCCTCTTCTGGAGATAGTAATGCTTCTCATTTTGGGCCTTACTATTAGGTGGATATATGCATTTCCTGAGAAATATGGACTTTGTGTATATATATATATACACATACATGCGTGCACATGCACACACACACACACACACATATAGGAAGGATTTTTTTTAAAGAGATTATGTAGCTAGATTTTTAAAACATTGTAAATTACTAAATGGTTCCTTCAGTTGTAAGTTGATATATATTGTAATCTTTGTGAAATTGTATTCATGAAAATTTAACATTAAACTTGGTGGGGGGATCCAATTACGTGGTATTAAAATTTTGAACACCACCCAGTTAGACAGTATGTGTAGATCTAATAATAATAGATCTGGGGCAGCTTTCATCATGGATTAAAACGTACTGAGCATATTATGTTTTTGGTATATCTGAAAATAAGATGTTAAGTCCTATTGAGAGTCTTTAAAATAAACTATTTTTATAAACTTATACTTTGAAAATTGATTTTCATTGTAAATGCCGTTTACTAATAAACATAAATGTCCTAACTTTTTTTTTTTTTAAAGCAAGTGAAGGGTACAAAGAAAAGCCTTAGGTCTTGGCAGAAGCCATGTCTATAATTAAAGTTAATATTTATTTATTTTGCACAGGCAGGCTTTCTATTATCTATGCAAATTTCCATTATTTGGGCATGATCCAGTAGGCTTTACTGTTTAACCATGTAAAGAGACACAAGGATTATTCACAATAAAATATTTATTCACAGTAACATGTATTTACCGCCACACTAGGAGACTGTGTCTTCCATATCTGTTTCCCAGATTCTCGGATGCCTGGCACAGAATAAGTACTTAATAAATATCTATTGAACGACAGACTGAATTTAGAGTTTTTAATTAAATGACCAGTGAGTATTATTTTACATGATTTATGTACTCATGAAACATAAACGTAAGGAAATTAGAGAATTTGAGAGATAGAAGAGGCCTTGGGAATAGCCGGAACTAGTCCTAATTTAATAAGTATGGAGCAGCCTGACTAGGGGCTCCAGGGAAGTTAAGTCACTAAGGTCGCCAGTGAGGTGGCAAGGAGTTAAACCTAATTCTGATTCTCAGACCAGCACTTTCTACTAAATTGGTGTTTTTCAATCTTTCGTTCCGTGACACTCTTACAAGATAGTACTTGTATGCACATTGGGGTAATCTGCTAATTTATCATAAGCCCCTGAACTCTGGTTGCACCGAGACCCCACTTCGCCTCCCTATGGGCTGAGGAGACTCTTTTCAGGGTTACCGGGTAATAAGATGAGAGGTTCTTGCTCTGGTAATACCTTGGCTTTATCATGTTGTGCTTTATGATTCTTTCTTGAAACATTACTGCAGCTTCTCTTTAGGAGTTGCCTTCATAGATTATGGCGCTGTCTTCTGGTTGATGGAATATTGTAAGAGTTAAGTGAGATTATATCTAAGAACACTGAGAAAACCCCAAAACTTTTTTATAAAAATGGGAAGAGTGAGATGTTGCCATCCAGTTACAGCAAATCAGTAAGCTGTTATAATCACCATGGCATTTAGAAAATCTTTAGACCTCTGTCCAAAAGTAGTCAGTAGATATTTGACAGTAGTTATTTAATATCTGAAAAAACTTAGAGCTGAACCATACCATTTGATTTCCGGTTTCAATTAAGCTGCTACCTTAAACACTTAGATCCAACTTGCCTTCCTCTCTATACTTAATTCAAGGCTTTTGAAACTTCAAAAATCACTTGAGTTTTGGATGGTTGTTAAAAGTGCACATTCTTGGACTTTATCCCCAGATTCAAATTCAGTATATCTGAGATGAGACCTAGGAAACCACTTTTAACAGGTACCTGCAGGTGATGAATCTCAGGATTTACTCTGTATAGATTTCAGGGTAGATGTATCTACTCCAGCTTCTCAGCCCTTCACTCAGGGACTGAAGGGAGTTCTGTTTGGGGTGGTGGTGAGGGTGTGGGGAGTTGATAGGGAAGAAGAGAAAAATAAAACTGGCTACTTAAATTGTATCCTTGGCATCTTACTTGGTTCTCAAGAGTTGTATTTTTTCAGCTGTATGCATCTTTGGAGTTTAAGAGGAGGAACCAAGTTGTCTCTTCATTTAGAAGAGAGAAGTATTACAGTCTTCATCATCCCAAGGTTAATCTTGCAGTGCTGCTTTTAAAATCATGTAGCCCTAGATCAACTACTAGCTGAACTAAAGGTAAAACTTAATGTTCTTCTCACACCGTTTCTCACCTCAAATAGAGAACTCTTTATGTAAGTCTTTTCCTATAATAAAGTGATTGACATTCACATGATTGACTATAGATAATATTTTTGCATGTCTACAGTTGTAAATATGGCAAAATGAAATTAAAATTGTGGCCTAGGCTAGTATATTTATTTTATTAAGGTGAGTAACTCTTCTCATTTTTTTCTTTAATGGAAAAGGCAGGTCCATGGTCATTGGATGACTTGTCCAGTATTAGAAATAAATATTGAAAGAACTGGGTTGAGGTTGCCTAGACCTAGAAGAGGAGGTACAGTTTCAAAACTTAGCAAAACATATTTCTCAAAAGCCTTGTGGTCAAGTCATAAAGTTAAATCCTAAAATGTACCCATCTCTGCTGTGTAGGTGATTAGTAGACCCTATTATCAGTACTAGTTGGATGCACTGGCAGGAGCCCGTGTGCCGGGGTCTCCACTCTGTGGGCGTTGAGGGCTGCAGGGTGCTGCCTTTTCCCTCTCTCTTCCCCTCTTCCCCCTCATTCTGATTTGTTACTGCCTGCCCTCCACCTCACTCCCTTTGTGCTATTTTTCCTTGCTTGGAGTTGGTGAAACTAAGTACATTAAAATTTCAAGACCTGTGATGAAAGAGAAATTAGTAGAATCTGAGTTCCAATCTACTATAATTTTAAACTATTTGATAAAAAAGAAGTGGTATTTAAAATCCCCAGGTGTGAAAAATCTTAGTGTATTTTTTACAGATAAGTTTTCTTAACGATTTGGGGAGAGAAAATCTCAGACATACTGTGTCATTTATATATATTCTATTTCAACAATAATTGGCATTTGCGTTCAATATTATGAATTTAAACATTTTAAGGCAATATGATTAACTGGCTTAATGCTTTCTACCAGTTATTTTACACAACATCGCTTGTTGATTTCTGTTGTGGAAAAAGGCAATCCTTCCCCACTCCAGATGATGACCCAGGTCAGGGAACATAGCAGAGGAATAGAAATAATTTGTTACATGTTTACCTCTCGCCCTTCCCCACTGCTTGGCTGGGGTACCTGAGAAAACACTTAGCACACTATCTTCACAAACTCATCAGAATAAATAGTCTTGTACTTATGTATTTGTGTGCTAGGGAAAATAAGTATGCTAAATACTAGGTCTTTTTTAAGAAAAGAATTAAAAGCTAGATTAATGTTTTGTAGAGTGAATTACTTTGTATGTTCACACAATTTGCGTTCATAAAATCTTCGTTCTGACATTGCATATTTGATTCCAATAATAATAAGCTCTCAGGTGTAACTATTTAAAACTAGATACTTTTAATAGAATGCAAGCTGGAAAATAAAAAAAATAATGAGAAATCATTGTCAGGTTATGTTGCAGATACACTATGATTTAATACAGTCTGCACTGTATTTATGATTTAATACATTCAGGGTAAAACAGCAGTACACATTTGTGTCCTTCACTGCAGATAAATTGCCAGTATTCCAAAAGCCATTCTCTACTTGACATTCTGACCTAGTCAGATCCTACATTTATGTAGCAATTATGTTCCATCCCCCAAAAAATCCCATGGAAACAATTACTATACTGTGCCTGAAATTAAAGTTGGGAAATATCTTCTTAATACCACCTATCAGGCCAAAGTACTTGTTTTTGAGCTACTAGCAGCAATGAAATTACATCTCATCTTTGACTGTGTACTCTGTACCTAACTTGTTATCATTGGTGGATTAGACTCAATCAATTACTGAGTGTCCTGGAAATGAGGTACACAGTTGTGTATCAAATGGTAAAATAATGAAAATAGCCAATGAGGAAAATTTTTCTTACATATTCAATAAAAAAAAGAGTAATTATATGCATATTACGTGTATACTTACATATATATATTTGAAGGCTAATACAAAAAGCCTGATTCATATGCATAGTTTAGTTGTTCAGTACCTTTTATTTCTATTCATAAGGTTGATGAAATGGGAATAAATATTACATTGGCTTATTTCATAGTTACTGCATTACACCAGCCCCCAAAGAGAAAAAACTGACCTTACGTGGTAAAAGCTTTTTATTTAAATTGAGCATAAACATTATCTCTAACAAGAGATATGACCCAAACAGTAATAAAACAAATACGAAGGAATAAAATCTATTAGCATAGAATCCTTATTAAAATGTGATATATAGATGGTGGTGGTCTGTAATGTTTGGATGGTAGAGATGAACTTCTAATATGCTCTCAGTCTCCATAGCCACTGCGATGTGCAAAACCATTGCGGCAGCTCTTGAAAACTTTCACGTGTTGTCCCGTGACACACAGGAGGGATGCTCTCCAAATGCCTGCCTGACCTTGCGTCACACGCAGTACTCCATCTCAGCACGTGGCAGTGTCAGCCCCAGGTATGCCAACTGTCTTAGTGGCCAATTCATTCAAAGCAAATGATTAATTTTCTTTAACACCAACTTGCTTTTTGACCAACTATAATTCCTGGTATATTTATTGGCAGCACTGTGAATTCAAAATAAATTCTGTTTAGCAAAATTATAGGTGGAAAAATATTTAAGGGCAGAAAAAAATAACTGTAGGCATTAACTTTATTAATACGTTCAGATACCATTTGACCCCTATGAAATTGCCTACAAAATGGCAATTTCATATGGTTCAATCTTAAATATGGACTCCATAATGCATTACTTCCTACACATATTTTTCTTCAGTGAACATCTCCATGTCCCATTATTCTATAGGTCACATTTTGGAAACAGTGTCATAGATAATAGCTGGAAGAAATTCATGGTGGGGCACATTTCTCAGAGATACCTGGTCTTGCTAAGAAGACAATTTATTAGAAGATCCTGGGGCCTGGAAGTAATGTTAAATATGTTGTATTAGGTTAGGAAACCACTGTTCTTTAGTATAGACTCTGTAGTTCTTAACCTGGTTTCCCTCCCTCCCCAAACCACTCCTGCCCCCTGCAGTGTACTAGAGCCTACTAAAAACCTGTGAGATGTACATTTTTCTAGGAAGGGGGAGAACTGAGGGTCCGTGGCTTTCCTCCTGTTTTTAAAGAGAGGAAAAAAAGGGCTGGAAAGAGAGTCTCTCTCAAAGTTTTCCCTTTTTTGGTGCACGTATAACACAAATCTTTTTCAAATTTGATAATGCACAAACCCTTTAAAAAAAATAGTTGTGAACCCCCAAGACTGTACTCACGGACCACATTGGGAGACACTGAATTATGAAACTAAAATTTCATTCTATAAAAATGCCTCTTTGATGTCTTACAGAATTTTTATACCTGCAAGAATATATCTGTGGATACATTCAATTTAAAAATATTTGGCCTAAACAATGTTGGATTTCAAATGGCTTTATAGGCAAAACTTCCAAATAATTACAGCCAGGAGGAGAAGAAATATTTAATGGTCTTAGACATTTAGAAAATGTCTTCCCGGGCTTCCGTGGTGGCGCAGTGGTTGAGAGTCCGCCTGCCGATGCAGGGGACGCGGGTTTGTGCCCCGGTCCCGGATGATCCCACGTGCCGCGGAGCGGCTGGACCCGTGAGCCATGGCCACTGAGCCTGCGCGTCCGGAGCCTGTGCTCTGCAACGGGAGAGGCCAGAACGGTGAGAGGCCCGTGTACCGCAAAAAAAACACAAAAAACAAAACAACAAACAAAAAAAAAGAAAATGTCTTCCCATTGTTTCTGCCCAATAGGGAGTTTATTTATAATTTAGACCATGAACAGGAAATCACTCTTACACTAAAAGTAAGGGGAACTATCTTCACCTTAACAAATTTAGTTGTCAGTCTCCATTTTACAAAGCTCTCTCCAGGCATACTGTGACGAGGAATGAAATCTGGGTAAGTTTGAAAAGTCTAAAAACATTCTACAAAGACAAAAATGCCAATACACAAGAGCAACAGAACAATAGTCCATTAGTCCATGATATGTGGTAACTAAACAGCTGGTGTCTAAGGAAGACAAAGTTTTAACTGATCGAGTAGCTGCTGACAGAAAACATTACTGTGGAAATAAAAAAATAAGGACTTTGCATTAGGTGATTCTTCTACGTTGATTGGAGAGATTGGAGGAAAAAAAAGTTGAGCCCAGGGCTTTAAATTCTAATCCTACAACCTGGGTAAGGACCAAGAAAACGTCTATATTATCCTGAAACAGACAGTGCCAACTCCCTTCACAAAACTATCTCCTGTTAGCTGCAGGGTTGGAATTTCCAAAAACCAAACCTATGTCTGATCCTGTGGTTGCCTGAACACTGTGAATGACCCTCAGATGAACACTGTGAATGAACCTCAAAAACATAATGTAGAGCAAAACCGCCAGACACAAAAAGGTATATTGTTTGATTCCATTTATGAAAAGATGAAAAAAGAAATGTAAAAACCAGTTAACCTAACCTTTAGTTTTTAGGGATACACACTTTGATAGCACAAATATTAAAAATGAAAAAAAAATAGCAAGAAAGGAATTAACTATAAATGTCAAGAGAGTAAATGCATTAACAGTGAGGAAGAATAATTGGGAAAGGGCAAAAGGGGGCCCTTCTACAGTTCTGGCCACACCCCAGATACAGTTATATGGGTGATTGCTTTGTGATTATTAGGCTGTACATTTATGTTCTAAGCAGATCCATATGTGTATATTATTCTACAAAGTCAAAAGGATTAAGATAAACAACCCTTGTATGGCCTCCCATCCCACTCAGAGAAAAACGACAAGGTCCTTAAGTGGCCTGCAAGTCCTTCAGTGATCTGGCCCCTATTAACTGATTTCTCAATTCCCCTTCCTTTAAAGACCTAAATAGACATTTCTCCAGAGAAGACATACAGATGGCCAACAAACACATGAAAAGATGCTCAACATCACTAATTATTATAGAGATGCAGATCAAAACCATAATGAGGTATCACCTCATACAAGTCAGAATGGGCATCATCAAAAAATCTACAAACAATAAATGCTGGAGAGGGTGTGGAGAAAAGGGAACCCTCTTGCACTTTGGTGGGAATGTAAATTGATACAGCCACTTTGGAGAACAGTATGGAGGTTCCTTAAAAAACTAAAGTTAGAGGTACCATATGACCCAGCAATCCCACTACTGGGCATATATCCTGAGAAAACCATAATTCAAAAAGCTACATATACCACAATGTTCACTGCAGCACTATTTACAATAGCCAGGACCTGGAAGCAACCTAAGTGTCCATCAACAGAGGAATGGATAAAGAAGTTGTGGTACATATATACAATGGAATATTACTCAGCCATAAAAAGGAGTGAAATTGGGTCACTTGTAGTGATGTGGATGGATCTAGAGTCTGTCATACAGAGTGAAGTAAGTCAGAAAGAGAAAAACAAATATTGTATATTGACACATATATATGGAATCTAGAAAAATGGTACTTCCAGGGCAGGAGTAGAAATGCAGACGTAGAGAACAGACATGTGGACGTGGCAGAGGTGGGGTGGGAAGGAGAGTGTGGGACGAACTGAGAGAGTAGCATTGACATATATACACTACCATGTGTAAAATAGGTAGCTAGTGGGAACATGCTGTAAAGCACAGGGAGCTCAGTTTGGTGCTCTGTGATGACCTAGAGGGGTGGGATGGGGGGTGGGAAGGAGACGCAAGAGGGAGGGAATATGCGGATATATGTATACGTATAGCTGATTCATTTTGTTCTACAGCAGAAACTAACACAGCATTGTAAAGCAATTATACTCCGATTACAAAGAAAAATTCTCCCTCCTCTTTCTCATTCTGTTCCTGCAGTTGCACATTTATACTTGAACATGATTGGAGAAAACCAAACCACCATGCTGTCTGGATCACTTGAAATTCCTCAGCACTTCCCCTAGAAATGCACCCTTAGGACTGCCTGGCAATGCACCATATTTCGCTAGACCGTTCACTGGTCTCCACCTAGGTGACAATTTCATGCCTCTCCTCTATCTCCAAGCCTTCCACTTCCCCTACTTGCTATTTCACTATCCTTCCTCTCCTGGGTATTTTGCCTGCCTCTTTGTTCTGAGAAAATGGAAAGGATTCTATTTGTTGGGCATAGAGGTGTATCACCCCTTCAAGAAAAATGCCATTACCCCAGCTGTTGGGAGAGCTGTCAGATATATGCCTGAAATCAGCTCCTAGCAAGAGCCCAAGCGTAGACCCTTCAGAGGAACCCAAATCCAATGTCAGTTTAGAGGGAAGAGGGTGGCAGCAGCATAAAGACACCAAGGGACAAATCCAAATCTGTCTTTGGAGTTGGTTAAGGCTTTGCCAGGCATGAACTGTACTTTGAAATTTTCTTCCAAACAATCCTGTTTCCTCCCTCTCCCTTCCTTAAGTGTTGATCCCTAGTATTCAGCATTCCAAACTCCAGCTTAATTTTGCTTCCAGAACTCATTCTCTGACACCTCATAAAGGATCCAGATTCATATCACCATGTCCATCTACCAATCTGCTGCTGTTCCAAAGTCCTATGACTGTCTCCTCTAAGTACAGCTCTTATTTAAAGCAGTCACTTCATTCGTGTACTGTTTTTGCTTACTCAAAGACATCAGTCTAGCAATTCTCTCCCCTGACATCACCAATCTTTCCTTGTTGGAAAAATATCCATTATTTGTCCCATTCTATAATTGGAAAAAAATAATTATTTTCACCAGTTGCTGCCCTGTTTCTCTGCTCCCTTTTGCAAAAAAAATGACTTTAAAAATGATCTATTTTCCCAGTCCCCAATTCCTCTTCTCCCAACTCTCTTTAGTTTATTCTAATCAGGATTTTGCTTCCACTAATGGGTGAGAACCACTCTTGTCACAGTCATTCCGTGCGTCCTACAATGCCAGCTACGATGGTCTGGTCTCAGCCTTCGTCCTACTTCTCTATTTTCATGGCTGATACTTTTCTACTCTTTGAAACTTTTTCTGCTTGGCTTCTAGGATGTCAAGCTCTCTTGTTTTTCTACCTCACTGGTCACACTTTCTCAGACCAGCCACAGGTCTAAGTGGCACTATTGACTTAAATAAAAATATGCCCAGGTCCCTGGAGATGTGCCGTGAGGGGCATTGCTGTCAGTCTCCTTTCCTGGTTTGCTCTTTGCCTCTTAGGGAGTACAGTCACAGGGCTCTGTGCTCGGTGCACTTCTCTTTTCCAATTACACTCATCTCTACCCCAGACTTTGCTCAGAGTTGGAACTCCACAGACCACCTGATGTTTCACTTCAATGACGAATCCATACCTCAGCATGTCCACCACTCAGTTCTAAGCGCTCACTCCACAGTTGCTCCACCAGAAGTGTCTGCTCTCTCAGTGGTGACAACTCCGTCCTTGCAGTTGCTCAAGCCTCAGATACCTGCTTCAAAACAAAGCAAATGTAAAATCAATAAGGACTGCATATTTTACCTTATGCTCAGGGATGGGGTGGGAGGGTGGTGGTTAGAGAAGTAACCTACTTTCCAGTTTTCTAGGAGGAGTTCTCTGGATTTAAATACTCCACATGGGTTGATGACTTGACAAGACCAAAGGGATTAACTCTTCTCCCTCCCTTTCCACCAATAATCATTCCTGCCTCCATTGAGTAGGACGTTACGAAACTCAGGTCCAGCTGCTGGCCCCTCGAAAATCAATACGAGAGAGAGAGAGAGAGAGAAATGTTGGTAGAAAGTAAAGTTCCTTTTAATCAGAATACTGGCCATCCGGGGAGAAGGTGGACTCAACGTCCCCAGTAACCATCTCTGAAGATTCTGCTCGGCCATGAAAGTTTTTACGGGGGAACAGGGAAGTCATTTCAGTTAATCATCAAGATGGGGAGGTCAGCGTCCCCACCATCCCCACTGTGTGCAGGCTTGTCGACTCGTTGCAATCTTTCTTTAGATGATCTCTTGTTCACACAGCCTGTTCATGAGATTACTGACGGGGAAGCTGGGGAAGAGATCTGTTAGTTACTTATTCTTCATTTCTACTTCTTTGATCCATGGAAAGAACCAACAGTTTAGGCAAGGTATTGGGTGATCAAAAGATTTGAAAGGTGTGCTAGGGCTGGAATGAGTAGAGCATGGGGTACCTGGTTTAAGGTTAGTGACAAGACCAAGGGGCCTCCTGCATAGAGCTGCTGACAAGGATACTCATCTATTTGTTTAACATCAAATCAGTCTTTCGGGCTTCCCTGGTGGCGCAGTGGTTGAGAGTCCGCCTGCCGATGCAGGGGATACAGGTTCGTGCCCCGGTCTGGGAAGATCCCACATGCTGCGGAGCGGCTGGGCCCGTGAGCCATGGCCGCTGAGCCTGCGCATCCGAAGCCCGTCAGTCGTTCAGCTTTTTATCTAGAAGAATATATCCTACCCCTATCACTGGGAAAAGCAGCAAAGGGTAGATATGCAATGGCTAGAGTCACATCCAGAAAGGAGAGATTTTTGCCAGATCCACTTAGATAAAGTATTTTCTGAGGAGCCTTTGAAGAGTAATTCCTGGGCTTAATTAGTTATTATAGTTATTGTAAAAGGGAGAAGCAAACTTAGGCAGTTCTATCAGTTTTCATCCAGGCATTTAATCCATTTTCTAAATACAACTAAACAGAGATTATGGTTCCTGATCCCTGGGACCACAAATATAAATATCTGTGTTATAAAGTGGTTAGAGCTCATCAGTGATGGGTTCAAAAATATCCATACTAGAGTTTAACTTGATGGAAACAAAAAGAGAAAAAAACACATATATGTGATATCATATGGTATTTGTTTTTCTGGTTCTGACTTACTTCACTTAGTATGGTCATCTCCAGAATATGACACAAATGAACTTGTCTGTGAAACAGAAACCGACTCACAGACAGAACAGACTGGTGGTTGCCAAGGCAGAGGTGGGGAGGGTAAGCGAGAGATGAATGAGAGGTTTGGGATTTGCAGGTACAAACTGTTATATATAGAATGGATGAACAACAAAGTCCTACTGTATAGCACACGGAACTATATTCAATATCCTGTGATAAACCATAATGGAAAAGAATATGAAAAAGAATGTGTATATATATATATATATATATATATATGTATATATATATGTGTGTATACATATATATATGTATAACAGTCACTTTGCTGTACAGCAGAAATTAACACAATGTTGTAAATCAACTATACTTCAATAAAATAAATTTTTAAAAAGAAAAAACCAAAAGCAAAACTAAAATTCAGCTTGAAATCTGCAGGAGTGTGTTGAAACACATCTACACCACTTTTCCTTGACCTTAGGTTTCCAGAGGAGGGAAAAGAGTCCAAACTTGCACTCACCGTGCAAGTTCCTGTTACAGTTAAGAGCCTGCCACTCACTCACGGAGGCTGGCAGTGACTTCTTTTTTTTTTTTTTTAACATCTTTATTGGGGTATAATTGCTTTACAATGGTGTGTTAGTTTCTGCTTTATAACAAAGTGAATCAGTTATACATATACATATGTTCCCATATCTCTTGCAGTGACTTCTAAACAGATGACGTGTGTGAGTGATCCCGGCCAACAGCTTTCTGTGTCAATTGATGTCAGGTTTCCACTCCCCATGGAGAAGCTCTCTCCTTCTAACAGTGGGTCTCGCTGTTGTCAGAGAGCAAGCTGTGGCAGGTTTTTCTTGGCTCTGTGAGGTCGGTCATTATGTCATCGTCCCCTCGTTACACCTGTGTTCTTTCTCTGGGTCCCTAAATGTTACTTCCCTTCTTCACTCACTCATAGGAAAATACTGTAAACAAACACTAGCCTCACAATAAGAGGATTTTTTTCTTCCTAGACAAATTGAAATGTTTTAGACAGCAGAAATAAAGGAATTTTAATGAATACAGAGTGAATACTTTCAACTTCTTTTTCTCCTTTCCCAGAATGAATAAGTAACAATTGTAGGCCAACATTTTAGAATAATCTAGCCAGGGAGTATAAGCTTTTTAAGTATGAAATTATTTTAAGCACTTCATTTATGGTGTAAATTGTGACTTTTATATTGGGATGGGGCATATGAGAGTAGGAGGTAATGGAGGGAAAGAAGGACATGTTCTTGAATTGTATTTGAAAGAAGTGATTTCCTCTAGCTGTCTTCTCTCAGCCCTTGCAAGGTCAAGTCTCTACTCGGGCAAAAAGAAGATGGAAGGACAACACCGAAACCTTGTCCCGTGGAGCTGTTTTAATGAAGAGCTTGTTTCTGCCCCAAGCAGAAATACCTTGGAATATGAGAGGTACAGTTGGAGAGTTCTAAAGAAGTTATTTTCAACATGTAGTGATGATTTGGGGAGAAAAAGGAGGAAATGGGGCACTATTTCCTCTGCATGAGCCTAATTTCATTAAGGAACTGTAACCCAAGGGAAAGACACAAAGCCCTCCACTTGTGAGGCTCTCTCCTGAGAAGGAAGGAGCTCCAAACATGAGCACTTGGTCACTGGGCACCAGCTCCTTTAGACACACATGTTTCCTCAAGCATGTGGTATCCACAGGGAATGTTTGTTGAATGAATGAATGAAGGAATAATTCAAAGAGTATATTTTTGCCTATTATTTTAATTAAATACGTTTTAAGAACACTATCTTATTACACTTTAAAATCTCATATTCCTTCTTATTACTAGTGTGAAGCATAACAAAGGAAAATATAAACAAAATGCCTTATCTGTTGCCTTAATTGTAAAGATTCGTTGATTCATCAGCTAATACGAAGGAGGAAAGCTTTGACTAAATGAAAAAAAATGCAGATTAGTGTAACTTTTAACAATTAGTGTAACTTTTAGTGTAACTTTTAACAATTATTATATTAAAGTATGACAATTATTATATTAAAGTATGACTGACTTTCTCATATTGAATTCAGTGCTCAACATTTGAATATTATTTTCTCTTTTAGGAAATTGTAAAGGATTTTATTAACTGAGAATGGGGAAATAAGAGATGCTTTCCAAGTGCTAACCTATTAAGTTAGGGAGTTTCAAAAGAGACAGAGTAAGCTATTCGATAATGAGTTTGAATAAACAGCTACTGGGAAATAAACAATGTGCTATTATCTAAGTATTTTCATCTATTTCTTCCCCTCCTTCAATACCCTTACCCAATCTTCCCCTTCCTGTAAGCAGTTACAGGAAAATGGAGTAGAATGACCTAAGATCTCCAAGGTCAAGGTCTAGTGACTTCAGAAACTGTGACCTCTCAGAAAGCCCAGAGGTCATCTCCTCACTAACCTACTGATGAAAGCAAAGAGAATGTACGCAGGAAGAAAGGAATATTTTCCGAATCCTGACCCTCAAGTGAGCTATAATCTTTGAAATATACGCATAGCTCACTGCAACATAGATAAAGAATCTAGGAAATAGTACCTATTTCCGATATTTCAATTCCTGTTTATCAGGCATTATCAAGGGAGCTATATCGTCTCCAAGGAGATAAAATTTAATTCTTAGAAAGTGAAAAATTCTTACTCTTTTTCTGTACACAGCAGATACACATACAGTAATTATGTATTAGATATATATAATTATAATTAGATATACAGTATATCTGAGGCATTAAAATTTCATGCTGGGAAGATGAGTTCAAAATGCCTAAAAAGCAGGAATTCCCTGGTGGTCCAGTGCTTAGGACTCGAGCTTTCGCTGCTGTGACCCGGGTTCAGTCCCTGCTTGGGGAGCTAAGATCCCACAAGCTGCTGGATGCATCCAAAAAAAAAAAAAAAAAAAGCAAAAACTGAAAAACAGTATTGTGCATCGGGCTTGTTTACTAAAGGTTTTTATTCTCTGCCCAGTTCTGGCTAATGGAGCAAATGGTAGAGAAGTATGGAAACCAATTTTTTAAATAGTTGAGCCAATACAGGACTTTCAGGTAAAAGATTGTTTTTAGAATATGCCTAGATCTGAGACTGGACTGAGGTCACTGTTGTCTGAATTGAAGTCATTTCATTCCTGCAAGATGGTCTAAACTTTTGTTGTTGTTGTTGTTTGCGGTACACGGGCCTCTCACTGTTGTGGCCTCTCGCATGCGGAGCACAGGCTCCGGATGCGCAGGCTCAGCGGCCATGGCTCACGGGCCCAGCCACTCCGCGGCATGTGGGATCTTCCCGGACCGGGGCACGAACCCATGTCCCCTGCATCGGCAGGCGGACTCTCAACCCCTGCGCCACCAGGGAAGCCCTGGTTACCTATTTAAGAAGTACTATTAAGTGCTTATTATGTGCTCAAAATTGCCTCGAGCATTTAGCACTGATGAGGATTGTGCATAATTCTTTCTTCGTGTAATATATCGGCTTTCCCAGAATTCAAAATATCAGTCTACTCTTTTGCCTTATAATTTGCAGGAGCCATGAAAACAAATTTATCTTATGCTTAAAGTAGGCTGGAAATATCAAAATACCTTCATAAATGGATCCCATTTATCTTTCTTTCCTACTGGTCGTGTCTTCTTTGTTTAAAAAGTAGGATCAAAATGTTCTTGTCTTGATAGAAAGAAATGGACAGTAAAAAAGATTTCAGGGAGCAATTTTACTTAGAGGCGTATGGTTTTATCATTGTGAAATTAGCTACCTGGAGGCTCTTCCTCCTACCGCCTCTCCCAGCTTATGAAGAAAGGATAGTAAAAATAACTAGTAACCTGTCTTAAACAATAGCAACCAGTGGAGAACTTTTCAAAGGGAACTAAAGATGCCTTGGAACTGATTAGGATAAAAAAATGCATAAAAAATGCATTTCTATATAACATTTTGGCTATTTTGCCTTAACTTGTTAATTTCCTTATATGTCACCTTTTGAACCAGTTTATAAAACCAGGAAACCCAAGACAAGCAGACTTTAAGACTTTATATCATTTCCCTACTAAGAAACTGCTGAGTCAGAGGTGAGGTTCCCTGGCAAGCCAATTGTGAGACAGTGATTGGCTTGCGGGGCTGTCAGGGAATGCTCTCAGGATTAGAAGGGATGGGGAGAAAATGATGCCGGACCCTGCGACAGGAATCACCATGGAAACGCTAGTTAATCCTACAGCGAGCTGTATCCTGAAGATGGGCAGGAGGGCTGTACCTTTACAGCCTTCCTGAGCCCGAGAACCAATCTGAGGGCTGCCCCCAGAAAGGGGTGTAACCTTGGGCAAGGATATTGCCTTTAGCCGAGGGCATTCACCTGGAAGGGGGGAATCCCATGACCCCACAGCTGGCAACACTTCTAGAAGCCCGGGAAAGAGAGCTGTCTCGAAAGTGGGAGGTCCAGGTGGTGCAAATCCAGGTGCACTGCATGGGTTGACCTAGGAGACAGATGACCGAAGATGTTGACAACACCATGGGCATTGAGTTTGGGAGGTGAGGAACGTACAAATTTGTGTCACCTGGCAATTTAATAAACAAGCTGGTGAGATGCTGTGTTTGTGCTTGTGTGTATGTACAGCTGTCACGTGACATCATCCAGCCTCTCCCAGCTAGCTGAATGAATTAATAAATATGTTCATTAATTTATTAATTCCCAAGCTATTCTGCAGTGATCTTTGAGAACAGATTTTGGGGAATTTTTGCTTTAAGAGAGCCTTAAAATTTGAGATTTTTAAATGGTCTTAAAAGATTCTCAGAACTTAACAAAATTTCAGATTATAGGTCGTTAACCTCTCAGTAAAAAGCTGATGGAAGTATTTATTGAATAAAAAAAGACAGAACCTCAGGTTTGGTATTTTAAATTTGCTGAGTCCTTAAGGATAAAGTGGAAAGCTGATTTCTTTGGAGTAGTGAAAATAAAGTAAGAAGTAATTCTGTCCTCTGAGCATAGAAAGTGCTGTTTCACTTTTCTCTTTCATTTTTCTGGAAGAAATGGAGATTGAATCCTGGGGGGGGATTCTTCAGCCTTAAACTGTGAAGTTGGGGTGTCAGAGAACTAATACTCTCACCCTCCTCAAATCCTATATATTGACTTTGTATATTTTTGTATTTTGTAAAATTTTAAGTTATTAATTTTTATAATTTAGTGGTGGATTCCTTTCAATTTTATGTATATAATAATAAAATTTTCAAATAATGACAATTTTTTTCTATTCTTATAATTAATTAATTACCTATCAATCTATCTACCTATCATTGTATTATTTAGGATCTTCAATGCCTTGTAGGATATATTTGTTGATAAGCGATATGTCAGTCTGCTGTGGCTGCCATAACAAAATACCAGACTAGGCAGCTTAAACTGCAGTAATGTATTTTCTCACAATTTTGGAGGCTAAAAGTCTTCATCAAGGTGTTAGCAGTGTTGGTTTCTTCTAAGGCTTCTCTCCTTGGCTTGTAGAAGGCTGTCTTCTTCTGGTGTCTTCATACGGTTTTCCCTCTGTGTGTGCCTGTGTCCTAATCTCCTCTTCTTATAAGGACACCTGTCATAGTTGATTAAGGGACACCCTAATAACCTCATTTTAACGTAATTACCTCTCTAAAGATCATATCTTCAAATACCTACTGAGGTACTGGGGGTTAGGACTTCAACATATGAATTTTGTGGAGACACAATTCAGTCTAGAACAAGTATTCTTGTCTTGTTCCTGATTTTAAAACACATTTTTTCATGTTTTACAATTACATATAATATGTCGATTTCAGTGGCATTAACTGAATGACAATTGTCTCTGGACCCTTCATTCCCCCCCCACCCCAAACACACCAATTCAGCAATAATTCATGGACAAATTCCTTTTGTGACAAATCAGGAACTAATTGAAAAAGACTTCTGCATCCCGGGAGAATGCAAAACCACATTCACCAAAGCTGGTAGGAAGATTTGGGATGTCTTCCTGCCAGACAGTCTGCAGCCAGCACAGTTCCATATGGTCAGGAAGAGGCTGCCTAGCTCCCAGCTTCACCCCGGGGATAGGAGGAGTTGGTCCAGCGCCCCAAGTTTTCTGAAAGAGCTCCTCACTCAGAGGACTGGCTTTTATCTTGTCTGTCTTGAACCTTGATGGCTCTGGGACAGTCTAGCTGGCCCAGGAGAATGGAAACAGCAGCTTGGGCGGTAGATGCCTTAGCTCCCCACCCTTTCTTAGTACAGAAGAGCAAACAAAAGCCACATCTGCCTGCTTCTCCCTGGGGAGGGTTGGTAGAGGCCCCCAAAATCTCTGGCCAGGCTTTCTGGTGAGGGTCTTCTGTACAAATGGAGACTGAAATCAGAGCTGCTTTGTCCAGCACACAGACACCGACAGAGAGTCAAGGAAAATGAAGAATCAGGCAAAGGCATTCCAAACAAAAAAACAAGATGAGTCTCCAGAAACCAAATCTAATTAAAGTGGAGTTATATGATTTACCTAACAGAGAATTAAAAATAACACTCACAAAAACCCATAGCAAAACACATGAACAAAGTGAGAATTTCGACAGAGAGAGAAAATATTTTAAAAGTACTAAACAGAAAGCGTGGTGCTGAAGGACAAATAACTGAACTGAAAAATTCACTGAGTTATTCTAAAATAACTGTTAGAACTAATAAATGAATTTGAAAAAGTTGCAGGATACATGATCAACATAAAAAATCAGTTGTGTTTCTATATACTAACAATGAGCTGTCTGAAAAGGAAATCAGGAAAACAATCCCATGTACAATAGCATCAAAAAGAATAAAATACCTGGGAATAAACTTACTAAGGAAGTGAAAGACCTGTATATGGAGAACTATTATACAGTGTTGAAAAATTAAATAAGATACAAACAGATGGAAAGATATCCTGTGTTAATGGATTGGAAGAATTAGTATTGTTAAAATGTCCATACAACCCAAAGCAGTCTACAGATTCAATTCAATCTCTACCAAAATTCCAATGACATTTTTAAATAGAAATAGAAAAAAAAACACAATTCTATAATTCACATGGAACCACAAAAGACTGTAAATAGCCAAAGCAATTTTGAGAAAAAGAACAAAGCTGGAGGCATCACATTTTCTGTTTTTAAAATATTCTGCAGGCGTACTGGAGATATTGCAGGCTCAGTGCCAGAACACTGCAATAAAGCAAATATCACAATAAAGAGAGTCACAAGAATTTTTTGGTTTTCCAGTGTGTATATAGGTTATGTTTACACTATACTGTAGGCTACTAAATGTGCAATAGCATTATGTCTGAAAAAACAATGTACATACCTTAATTAAACAGTACTTTATTGCTAAAAAAAATGCTAACCACCAGCTGAGCCTTCAGTGAGTCATAATCTTTTTACTGGTGGAGGGTTTGAAAAATTTGTGAGAATTACCAAAATGTGAGCACACAAAGTGAGCAAATACTATTGGAAAAATGGCACCAATATACTTGCTCGAAGCAGGGTTGTAATTTGTAAAAAACACAGTATCTGTGAAATACAATAAAGCAAAGCACAATAAAATGAGGTCTGCCTGTACAAAGCTATAGTCATCGTAACAGTATGGTACTAGCATAAAGACAGACATACAGATCAATGGAACAAAATAGAAAGCCCAGAAATAAATCCTCATATATACAATTAACTGATTTTCAGTAACAGTACCAAGAATACACAATGGGAAAAGACAGTCTCTTCTACAAATGGTGCTGGATCTCTATCCTCCTTTCCAAAGGTAACAACTATCCTTACTTCTAACACTTTGTATTAGTTTTATTATAATGAATCTTGTGCTATGTATTCTTTGCTGTCTACCTTCTTTTACTCACCATTTATTTATTTATTTATTTATTTATTTTGCGGTCCGCGGGCCTCTCACTGTTGTGGCCTCTCCCATTGCGGAGCACAGGCTCCGGACGCGCAGGCTCAGCGGCCATGGCTCACGGGCCCAGCCGCTCCGCGGCATGTGGGATCTTCCCGGACCGGGGCACGAACCCGTGTTCCCTGCATCGGCAGGCGGACTCTCAACCACTGCGCCACCAGGGAAGCCCTCACCATTTATATTTTTGAGTGTCATCATCCATTTTGTTGCATGGAGCAGTATTTCTTTCATTTTCATTTCTGTACTGTATTTCATTGTATAAATATATGACAATTTATTTCTTCTTCTGCAGATAGACTACTACAAGTAACAGTGTCATAAACGTTCTCATGCACACTTTGATGCATACATGAAGGCATTTCTGTTGGTCATAGTGTATAAATATGTTCAAATGTATTAGCTAATGTCAAAGTTTCCAAAGGATTTATACTGGTTTATATAACCCTGACCACTGATATATGAAATTTCTACTTTCTCTATATCTTTGCCAAAATTTTCATATTTATTTAAAAAATTAGCTATTCTGGTTGATGTGCAGTGGCATCTCATTGAGATTTTAAGTTTACTTCCCTTGATTACTAATGAGTTTGCTCTCTTTTTATATACTTACTGGCCACTTAGATATCCTCTTTGATCAGTGGCTGTTCAAGGCTCTTGCCAAAGTTTTTTAAAAAATGTGCATTGGCAGTCTCTTCCTAATTTTTGATAGTTCTTAAGATATTCTGGATATGATTCCTTTATTGGTTACATGTGTCACAAATATCTTTCCCGCTCTGTGACTTGCATTTTAATTTGCTTAATGGTGTCTTTTAATGAATGGAAATGACTAATTTAACTATAGTATAGTCTGTCCATCTTTTTTTTATGGTTAATGATTTTCTGTTTTAAGCCGATGTTGAGTTATCTCCTAAAAGCCTGTTTATTTCACTTTCCTCAATGCACAGTCATCCTGGAAAACTGTTACAGGTTCCTTTAGGGGGGTCCAGTTGGAAGATTCATAGCATCAGTTATAAGCAGAGAAGGAGGGTCATTCCTCAAGGAAACCCTATCCACCCCGCCTTTCATTTGCATGGGGTCTGTCTGTCCACACAGTCTAAGGTCCTGACTTGCCTGAGGGGCTGCAGTCTCTGTGTGGTGACTCTCATTAAGTCTTAACATTCACCACATCTAGAGCTTCTCTGGCCTGCAAGTCAAGTGACACTTTTGCTGAAACCCGTCTGTTTCAGTTTTAGGAACTCCATGACCAATCAGCTCATGCCAAAGATTCCTCTGGATCAATCCCTTCTGACTTTGGCTTGGACCCTATTCCCATTATGGTAAAATACCCACTTTATCTCTGGCGGCTGCCCCCTAGGATCCTGTTATGACTATGAAATTCAGGGAGCTCCCCGCAGGGCAGCAGTTACGTGGCCAGTCACGACCCATGGAGTGCTGGCCATGTCCTCTTGATCCTCCAGGAGATATGGACAATGTGTACGTGACAAGTTACTCCAGCCTCTTTCAGTCTTCCTAAGGCTTTAAAATCTTTCTGTATAGCATCAGCTCTCAAAATATTTGCTCTCAGTTTCCCCTTATATTCTTAAAAGTTATTGAGGAATCAAAGAGCTTTACTTAATGTGGCTTATTGATTACCAAAATTAAAATTGTTAAATTTTAAGAATGTTTATCAATAATTTATTTAAAATAAGAATAAATTAATCACATTTTGACATAAATAACGGAAAAAGCTGTATTTTCCCAAACAAAAACAATGAGAAAACTGACGTTGTTTTATATTTTTGAAAATAATGAAGATAGCTAGATTCTCATATCTGCTTTTGTATTCAGTTTTTTGAGGTAGTTTATTTTGGGGGTGTGTATGAAGGAATTGATCCATGTAGATATTTAGTTGGAAGAGAGAGGAATATTTTAATAGCCTTTTCAGATAACTGTAGATACTCTTCTTTGATTTAGCACCAAACTGCCCCATAATAGTTTCTTAAAGGTTAATTTCACTGTGACAATGAAGCCATATAAATAAAATTTTCTCTTTTGCAACATTAAAATTCATTGCACTTTAAATGTATCATCTGCCTTGCAATTTGAATGTATTTTTATCCATGCATGATTGTGTGGCATCATGCATTGATTCTATGAGTTAGTCAGATTTTCCGAATTTTTATTTTACATTTTATTTTTATTTTATTTTATTTATCTTATTTTATTTTATTTGCCATGCCATGTGGCTTGAAGGATTTTAGTTGTCCAACCAGGGAGGGAACCTGGGCCCCTGGCAGTGGAACCCTGGAGTCCTAACCACTGGACCGCCAGGGAATTCCCAAGATTTTTCAAATATTGACACATCCCACTATACAATATTAAAAATTAGCTTTTCATAACATCACTACCAACCTCAAGTCTTTTATGCATGCTTGCCTTTTCATTATGCAAAATTAAAAATGCGTGTACTCAAAAATAGTGGAATTTTATAAAGTTAAAAGTTTTTACTGCTTCATCAAAGGCAGTCCTAAGTGAAACTGGCTTTTTTTTTTTTCTTTTTTTACGAGTTTGTGATGGTAAGAACACAATAACTGCTTATACAGTTTAGTGTCATGCTTTGATTCATGGTAAGATGTCAGCAGTTCTATACACAATTTTTTTACGTCATCAGTATAAATTTCAAGATGGTGAAAAGTAAATAATGTATTAAATTATTGGGGCTTCCCTGGTGGCACAGTGGTTGAGAATCTGCCTACTAATGCAGGGGACACAGGTTCGTGCCCCGGTCCGGGAAGATCCCGCGTGCCGCGGAGCGGCTGGGCCCATGAGCCATGGCTGCTGGGCCTGTGCGTCCGGAGCCTGTGCTCCGCAACAAGAGAGGCCGCGATAGTGAGAGGCCTGTGCGCCGTGAAGAAGAGTGGCCCCCGCTTGCCACAACTAGAGAAAGCCCTCGCACAGAAACGAGGACCCAACACAGCCAAAAAAAAAAAAAAAGACCCCAAGATCACTATTAAAAAAATAATAATATATTAAATTATTATGAAATTAGTTTGGCTCCTGCAAGCCTCATATAAGGTTCTTAGGCACTTCCAGTCATCTGTGAATTACACCGAGGACTATTCTCTACAACATACCAAGGAAGTTCTAGCATTTTAGCCTATTTAATGTAGTCCAGCACTGGGTCCAGGTTTCTGTTAATCAATCCAGGAAAATGTTAGAGCGACTCCCAGCCACTTGTTGACTCATTCAATCTGGATTCCCTCCTTCATGGGCTCATATTAATAATTTCAGCTTGGTCCAGCATTACATTTGTTCCTCCAGACACAGCAACACTGGGATCCAGTCTCCTTTGTGCTCCCCAGATTTCTACTGACATAAAATGGCAAAATCCTGTAATTCCTGTGATGATATATTTTGTATCTCCCCAGTGGCTACACTTTTACCTTATCCTCTGGTGCCTTCTAAGACCTGTCTGGTTGTAGGTCAAGAAACAATGAAAGATGGTGGACATAGCTTGAGAAAAGGCTTAGTAAGTAATTCTTTCTAAGGCAACTGCTGGGCCGGGGGCTGTAACATTTCCTCTGGCAAGGGAAAACTAATCTTAGGAATGGAAGTGTTTCTTTTATTGGCAAAGGAGGCAGCAGAATGAAAGGTTTCAAGGGTTCCTAGCTTCATGGGAATCTTTTGTGAAACTGCTCTGATATTTGGAGTCCAAGTCCTTCCTTAATCAGTGCTTAAACTTTAGCCTAAGAGCCTCTGTGAGTTTGTGAATTCAATTTGCATTATAATTCAATCACCTGCATTTTCAGGAAAATCTCATCCTTCAGAAACAGGAAATAAGACGTTTTTATTTTTATTTTTGGATGATAATAGAAAGTGTGTGGTCACTTTCACCTTGAGCTTGGAATTTAAAGAGTCAAGTTTTAAGGTCTATAACGCCCACCTCTCTTTTCCAGTGCCCTTAAAAGCAAGCAAGTAACCCTATTGAACTCCTTATTTTTTCTAAAGTGATAGGAACCATCAGTTATGCTAAGCCCTGCCATGGAGAGTTACTAATAATAAAAGTTTCTGGGCTTCCCTAGTGGTGCAGTGGTTGAGAATCTGCCTGCTAATGCAGGGGACACGGGTTCGAACCCTGGTCTGGGAGGATCCCACATGCCGTGGAGCAACTAGGCCCGTGAGCCACAACTACTGAGCCTGCGCGTCTGGAGCCTGTGCTCCGCAACAAGAGAGGCTGCGAAAGTGAGAGGCCCCGCGCACTGTGATGAAGAGTGGCCCCCGCTCGCCGCAACTAGAGAAAGCCCTAGCACAGAAACGAAGACCCAACACAGCAAAAATAAATTAATAAATTGATAAAATCCTACCCCCAATATCTTCAAAAAAAAACAAACAACAACTACAACAACAAAAAAGTTTCTGAAGGTGCTGATGTACGTAACTTTCCACTGCATGCTGTGGACTACCAGTTTCCTTTACCTCTGGACTACCAGTTTCCTTTCTTTCACTAGGTTCTTTAAATTTGATCAGACCAGAGAACCAATTCCAGAAAACTAGTGACCAGTTCAGAGAACCCATCTCTAAGGCTGTTTCCCTGAAACCACTTTTGTTACCACTGTTTTTGTATCAGTTAAGATTCATTCAGAGACACAGAACCACTGTGAGTGATGCAGAATAGGCATTTGACCTCATGTAATTGTGAGATCTTCTAACGAAGACCTGGGAGGTCATTGCCTCTGAGTCTGCACGGGGCCTGAAATTACTGTGAATCAGCGAGGCCAGCAATCAGGAAGATAAGCTGGATGTGAAGAGGGAGAGAGCAAGGATGCTCTGGAATTCATGAAGACCAGCTGGAAACCACTTGTCACCACCTCCAATCTCAATGTCATAGCCATCTGTAGAAGGAGCTGGTGGCTTTTTGCACTAGAGCTGCACATGCTTCTGGTCCTGGACTTGGAGAATCTGAAAGAGAAACTCCCATGGGGGCTTTAGCAGCAGCAGCCCCCTGCAAACAGAGCAAGCCAGAAGAACAGGGTCAGTGTGAACTGCAGCCGTGCCTGGAGCCCTAGACTAGCTCCGGAGTGTAAGGGCTGCCACATCACCTCTGTCTTACCAAGCTCATGTGAATCCTTCTTGTGGCCAGTCTGCCTGGAACTGTACAGAGAAGGGTGTCTAGTTCCACTGGCTAAATGACACTGTACAAAGCCGATACAGACTTTGTTTATGCCTTCATAATTTAAAATCTTGTCCCTGAAAATAATTTATTAGTTTTTAAAAATATATGATACAATTTTTATTAAATTATATTTCTTGGTCAAAATTTAATCTTGCCAATATTTTCCATTCCCCTGATCTTATTATTGTTCCCCTCTTTATCATTCCACAATTAGTCTTTATAGATGGAAATAAGCATATACTTATTTTCTTTATTTGACTTCATGTGTTTATCCTTTTGATACTCTGGAAGTTTTGAGTCTTATTTTAGTTCCTCAAGTAGTTACCTTTATTACTGTTACTTTTTGACATAATTTTAGTTCTTATTTAGTCAGTAATGACTTATTGATTACTATGAATGATGATACAATTAGCATTATTTGACACCCCCATACCTCTGTTTCCTCCTCTGATTTTTGTTTTTATTTTACCTGATTTTGTAATATTAATATGATTTCTTTTTCTATTTAATCTTTATAACTTTGAGTATATCTCTATTACTTGACTTATCAGCTTTAAACTATTTATTTTTGGTTTCAAGGTATAAAAAGATGAAGCCAGCCGCATACTCATCCTTCTTTATGCGTTCTATGTACTTTGCCATCTTAACTTTTATTAGCTACAGTAGTATTTCTACTGTGCCACAGTTTATAACACTAAAATCCTCCTCTGTAACTGTAACTCCCCTAATCATTTAGCTTATGTCCTGTATTTAAATGGATTCAATGCTCCATGTCAGCCGTTTTTGCCACAGTGTTCCTGGTCCTTTTTTTTTCATTTTAAGTTTTTCCTCTAATGCATTTTTCAAGAGTTCATGTGAATCACATTTCCTGAGTTTTATATATTAAAAATATTTTTCAGTCGTCTTTGACAAGACAGCTTGGCTCGGTAAATTTTTCTTGTAATCTACCAGGTAATGATTTTCCCTCTGAAGATGTGTATGTTCTGTGCTCTCTCCCAGAAATGAATGCTACTTTGAGAGTTGAGAGGTCCCTCTGAGTTTAGGGAAGGAAATGATGCCTTTTTCCCCCCGGATTTTCAAAAGTTTTTTATTTTCTTGGAAAGCCAGTCACTTTTCTAGTATCTGTAGTGGAGCTGAAAATTCTGTATTGATATTTTCTGACCCACTGTGAACCCTTTTAATCTATAATTTCTTATAATCTGTCATTTCAAGTGCATTTTTATTTCAAAAAATCTTCTTGAATTAAAATTTCTTGGGCTTCATTTCTGTCCTGGTACATTTTATTTTCTCCTCTACATCTTTCGTAAACTCCACATGCCATTTTTCATTTCTTTTGTCTTCTCAATTCTTCATAAAATTTTGTCTCTGTCTTGATCTCTTGCCTTTTAGGTGAAACATTTTCATTACTATTTTTGAGGTTTTAGAAATGTTTTTACTCAACATTTTCATTTCTTTAAGGGTAACATTTTTCTGTTGATTTTTCAGCCCTCATTTAGGTTTCTTTTGTTTTTTCATATATATATATGTGTGTGTGTGTGTGTGTGTGTGTGTGTGTGTGTGTGTGTGTGTGTGTGTGTATTATAACTCTTATATCATTAAAAAGATCACATTCAAACAGGAGATTTCTCCCTGGACCAGCAGTTTATTACAGAATGATCAGTAGAAAGCCACACTGTTGTCTGGGCTCAGAAACCTTTCCTGTCTCCCTGGGAAGCCGTCCAGCTGTTCGGCTGAGGAAAATTAGAAGCTTCAAAGCTCCTTCCCATTCACACCTCTCTGCATCCAAGCACATTTGCAGAGATGGTGTTTTCTGTACGTTTCCAAACTTAGCTGTTGCTTCTGACACATCGTAATGTCAGAGGAATATAGAAAAGCATCTAGGGGACATCTGTAGACAGTCCATATGTCCCATTCTTGTAGTTCTGGGTAAAGGGGTCACTCACTGACTGTGTCCCTCCGGCCATCCATGACTTTGGAGAACCCTGTGCCCTGTTTGACACGTTAGCTGCTGGAATCCTTTGCATGTATCTCTCACTGTGGTCAAAGCTTTCCTGTCCTCAGTAACACATCCTGGGTGGATTCTGGTTACAGGTGCCTCATCCCTTCAAAGATGGAGTTTCTTTTTCCATTTCATGCTCTCCGTCTTGTCTTGGGTTGCAATTGATAAAGGAAAGGAGGGTGGGAGATCTCATACTTCACTATCTTCTGGTTTAACATTTTCTAAAAAGTCTGTAGAAAATTTTGATGCTTCTTCACATCTTCACTATATTAAAAAAAAAAAAACAGAACCCACAAAGATTTATAGAAAAAGACAGGCTTACACAGAGTTGGCTTATCTACTTTGTGAGCTCAATCGAAAGAAACATTTGATTTTTCCTTATATAAGTTTGTGTTTGCCAGATGGAGAGGGAAAAGCAAATACAAGATTTCCATCAGGAGAGCAGGCAATTGGTACTGGTCCAGAATTTTCCCCAGATTCCACCTGACTCTCTCTGATGGAGTTCTATGTTATTCATAGTAATTTCCTGGTCCGAGTACATTTTTGTGATAAGAAAATATTTCTAAGTTTTCTGAGAGTCATCTTTCTTTCTTCCTTTCATAAAAAAGGGAGTCCATCTTGCTGGTAAAGGGCCTGAGTCAATCAATATAAGAAAATACAGAAAGACCAAGTTGGTGAGAGGAAGTAAAACAAACTGTGTAATTCAGAGGCTGGAGAAAGATTTTGAAAAGAGTTTGAGGAAGGACATATTGGTATATCTGTGGAGAGTGAGGGAAATGTGTAGAATAAGAAAGGGTATTTTCATAAATGACAATGTGGACTCTTTCTTTGGATGCTCTTAATATTCTTTGCTTTAAATTACAGTTTAGTATTCACTTGAGTTTACTGAATGTAGCACAACCTCCAGACAGAAATATGTGTATAGTGATTGTAGCAGCATGTTCCTGAGTTCAAACAGCTATGAGAGCTTAGGCCAGGAATTTTGCTCTCAGATCCCCGTATTACATGTGAAATTTCCTACTTTGTCTTCCTCCTCAGAATCCCAACACCAGCTGCAGTGACCATGGTGTCTGACCACCAAACCCAGAGTAATGGTAAAAGCAATCAAGTATAGCAGAGGGGCCATCCATTTGGGGTCTGGCTTCGAGCTGAGAGCCTTTGTTCCTCCATTAAGGAAGTAAGTATCAGCAAATGATTCTTGAACATGTGTAAGCCCTTTGGAAGATCCTAGTACCTGGAAGGAAACCTGGAAAGTTGGAAATTATGCCAGTGATTTGAGAAGGATTTTCAAAGTTATTGTAAACTTGGTATAAACATGAATAAGACCTAAACTGTAGATATAAGCTAGTGCCAAGATCTATTAGTGATGTTTTCTATGAGTGTCAACATTTTTTCCAGGTATATTTCATTATAGTTATGGCCTACACCAAGAATATTTAGAATACCTAGGGCATGAAATTCCCTGTCTTGTGAGCTTTAAGCTAATAAAATGTTGGAGGTTTGCTACTAAAAATAATGATTTGAGATTTGGAATAGTTTATCTTGAGCCATTCCTTGTGGTGGTAATTAATTATATATCAAGGCAAGGAAAATGACAACGCTGTTGTATAATAATAAAATCATGTTTAACTTTCTGTTCATGACAGAAAATGGAAATAAGACATTAATCCAACTCATAACTAAAATGATATCAAAATATAAGGTTTAAAATGCTGGAGAGGGTGTGGGGAAAAGGAAACTCTCCTGCACTGTTGGTGAGAATGTAAATTGGTGCAGCCACTGTGGAAAATAGTATAGAGCTTCCTCAAAAAACTAAAAATAGAGTTGCCATATGATCCAGCAATCCCATTTCTGAGCATAAATGCAGAGAAAACTATAATATGAATATATATATGCACCCCAATATGCACACAGCACTATTTACAATAGACAAGACATGGAAGCAACCTAAATGTCCATTGACAGATGAATGGATAAAGAAGATGTGGTTTATATACACAATGGAATATTACTCAGCCATAAAGAAGAATGAAATAATGCCATTTGCAGCAATATGGATGGACCTAGAGATTATCATACTGAGTAAGTCAGACAGAGAAAGACAAATACCGTATGATATCACTTACATGTGGGATCTAAAATATGACACAAATGAAATTATTTATGAAATAGAAACAGATTCACAGACATAGAAAACAAACCTATAGTTACCAAAGGGGATAGTGGGGTAAGGGAGGGGGATAGATTAAGAGTTTGGGATTAACAGGTATACACTACTATGGTGTGTATAGTGTATACACCTATACACCATATATATCATAACAATAATGTCCTACTGTATAGCACAGGGAACTATATTCAATATCCTGTAATAAACCATAACAGAAAAGAATATGAAAAATAATATGTATGTATATGTATAACTGAATCACTTTGCTGTATACCAGAAACTAACACATTATAAATCAACAATATTTCAGTAAAAAATAAAGTTTAAAGAGAATGAAGTCCAAATGTAGCCCTACTTAATTCCTGTGGAAACCACTCCTGACCTTAGCAAGTTCCAACTTCTCTGGAGAGCCTACTGGATTGTTAACCTTTAATAGTGAGGGGCACTCCGTGGAGTTAGAAAATAGCTTCTTTGCTAAAGATTCTTGGAGTAAGTTGGGATGTTGAGGCAAGAAATTGAGGAGACGTCTGGTGTAAGGTCATGCTGATCCAAAGCAGAAAAGCTGTAGTCTTGACTGACTTTCTGAGGCTGGAGGAACATGCAAATGTAATAATGGCAACCTTCCTGAATAGGGTCTGGAGCTTGATTCATGATCAGCGATCAGGATATAACTATGTACTGCTTCATCTAAAATAAGGTGGATCAAGTCAGAATTCCAGCTGTGTCTCTCCCAACCTCTTGCTCATATATCCAAGCCAAGTATCCCAGAAATCTGTCCCAACTTGTAATTACATGGTAACTTGACCATCAGTGGTGAGGCTTCTTCCTATCTCAACTACACCCCATAGACGTAGATATATAACATGAAAACTACTATTACTCTCACTGTGGGAAGAAATGTAGGGTGATATTTATGACTCTGAACCATGAGGAAGATTATTTAGGGAGAAACTGTGCTTAGAATATAACATTCTTCCTCTAAATCTAGGACTCCCAAGAAGTGCAGGGAGTGAGTGGTTCACAATGCTTTTAAGAAATTACAGACTCTTTCAGGAAGATGATGAAAGCACTAGATCCATCCCAATCTGGCCCAGAAACAATACTTTTTGCATTAAATTTTGGGGAGGTCATGGATTCACTGAAATACAGTTAAATACCCCAGGTCAATGAGAATCCCAGATTTAGGGGTTGTTGAGAAAAAATTAGTTCATGAACGATTTCAAAGATTATAGAGAAAAACCTTTAAATGACCTTTCTTACATCAATGTGTATTCTCTGTGTGTTGAGAGTATATCATAGTTTAACTCATGGATTGAACTCTTGTAGAGAGTGAAGAGAATAGAATTGTTGTTGCTGAAATTTGGCCTCTGTTCGCTGGTGCCAAATAGAAACACAGAGACAGAGTTTTGGGTGAAGTAGAAAAGAATAGCTTTATTGCTTTGCCAGGCAAAGGGGGCCATGGCAGGCTAATGCCCTTAAGACTGTGTGTCCCCCCTGGAGGGGGTAGTAAGGAGTATTATAGTGTTCAAGGAGCAGGGCGTGGTCAGCTCATGGACATTCTTCTAATTGGTTGGCGGTGAGGAAATCAGGAGTCAGCAGCATCAACCTTCTGGTTCCAACAGGTCTGGGGTCTACGTGCTTGTGGGCAGCATACAGTTAACTTCTTCCACCTGGTGGGAGTTTCAGTATCTGCAAAACAGCTCAAAGGACATGGCTCGAAATATTATCTATAGTCCTGGAGGAAGAACTAAATGTTGTTTAATTTGTTTAATGGCTAAACTATTATTATTTTGTCTTACTTGACTGTTTTCCTTTCTGCATCTTCTCACTTCTCTGATCAAATGCATTCTTTGACTAAAGGTTTTCTACAAAAAGCAGGCAGAGGAGATGGGTGGGGTCTATTCTAGGAAGGCCTCATAGGGTCCTGCTCGATTACAGAATTGAATGTTTACTGTCTGGTAATTTGTCTGGATGAACTTGTAGAATCTGGAAGAATGTGTACTTAAGAGGCTGCTTAAATTTCCTCTGTGTTATCAAAGGTCTCAAGCCAGGCTTTGACAAGTTTTGGACAGCAATCAACTCACAGCCAGGTAATGCTCAGAGTGACTCATAAACTTTAGACAAAGGAGCAGTGGACCCTTGTGAGAGAGAGAAGCCAGCAATCACTTGTTCCCCTTTCCCAATTCGCCCCCCACCTTTGTCCTCGATCCCTTTTAACCATGATTGAAATGGAGCCGGGCCCTATGGTCTATGCCCCCATGTCTTCAGCCTGCCTTTTGTCTGTAGAAAAACTTTAGCCAAAGAATAAGTTTAATCAGAGAAGTGAGAAAATGCAGAACCAAAGAAAAGCAGTCAAACAGGACAAAACAATAATAGTTTAGTCAGTAAGCAAAGTCAAGGACTCTTAGTTCCTTCTCAAGGGCTATAGGTAATATTCTGAGCCATATCCTGTGAGCTGTCTTATAGATACTGAAACCCCTGCCAGGTGGAAAAAGCTAACTACATTATGGCCAGACTATAGCCATGATGTATGCTGCCACAATTCCAAGAATCGGCCTCAAGGAAACAGGAATGAACTGACCCTGGAACTGAAGATTAACTGTACTTAATCAAGATGATGCTGGACAGACCACTGAATGACCAATTTCAAGATGACTGTCAGAGCTGACTGTGCTGTTTCTGCATGTAGTCTCCTCCCTATGCCTAAAAAAGCTCTTGCCCACTGAGTATCAGTGGGGTGTGGGTGACAGCATTTGGACAAGAGTCCATTCTCCCCCACCCACCAGGGTTGCTGGCATCCAAAATAAAGCAAACTTTCCTTTCCACCAATCTTGCCCCTTTAATGGCTTTTGAACAGTGAGAAACTGGACCCCACTTTCAGTTACATGACGATTAGTCCAGGTTCATTAGTCAATGCTCATTCCACTTTCACTTCATTGCTGCTCTGTTAAATATCTGCATGATGTTTACATGAAAGGTGGTATTTTACAGCATTTATAGTGAGGTACTTAGAACCTGGCCAATAATAAACCAACAGGGGGCTTCCCTGGTGGCGCAGTGGTTGAGAGTCTGCCGGCCGATGCGGGGGATGTGGGTTCGTGCCCCAGCCCAGGAGGATCCCACATGTGGCGGAGCAGCTGGGTCTGTGAGCCATGGCTGCTGAGCCTGCACGTCCGGAGCCTGTGCTCCACAGCGGGAGAGGCCACAACAGTGAGAGGCCCGCGTACCGCAAAAATAAATAAGTAAGTAAGTAAGTAAGTAAGTAAGTAAGCCAATAGGAAGAGCGAAGTTTATAGCAATACAATCCTACCTCAAGAAACAAGAAATATCTCAAATAAACAACCTAACCTTACACATAAAGCAATTAGAGAAGGAAGAACCAAAAAACCCCAAAGTTAGCAGAAGGAAAGAAATCATAAAGATCAGATCAGAAATAAATGAAAAAGAAATGAAGGAAACTATAGCAAATATCAATAAAACTGAAAGCTGGTTCTTTGAAAAGATAAACAAAATTGATAAACCATTAGCCAGACTCATCAAGAAAAAAAGGGAGAAGACTCAAACCAATAGAATTAGAAATGAAAAAGGAGAAGCAACAGCCGACACTGCAGAAATACAAAAGATCATGAGAGATTACTACAAACAACGCTATGCTGATAAAATGGACAACCTGGAAGAAATGGTCACATTCTTAGAAAAGCACAATCTTCCGAGACTGAACCAGGAAGAAATAGAAAACATAAACAGACCAATCACAAGCACTGAAATTGAAACTGTGATTAAAAATCTTCCAACAAACAAAAGCCCAGGACCAGATGGCTTCACAGGCGAAATCTATCAAACATTTAGAGAAGAGCTAACACCTATCCTTCTCAAACTCTTCCACAATATATCAGAGGGAGGAACACACCCAAACTCATTCTACGAGGCCACCATCACCCTGATACCAAAACCAGACAAAGATATCACAAAGAAAGAAAACTACAGGCCAATATCACTGAAAATGTAGATGCAAAAATCCTCAACAAAGTACTAGCAAACAGAATCCAACAGCACATTAAAAGGCTCATACACCATGATCAAGTGAGGTTTATCCCAGGAATGAAAGGATTCTCCAATATATGCAAATCAATCAATGTGATAAACCATATTAACAAATTGAAGGAGAAAAACCATATGATCATCTCAATAGATGCAGAAAAAGCTTCTCACAAAGTTCAACACCCACTTATCATAAAAACCCTGCAGAAAGTAGGCATAGAGGGAACTTACCTCAACATAATAAAGGCCATATATGACAAACCCACAGCCAACATCATTCTCAATGGTGAAAAAATGAAACCATGTCCTCTAAGATCAGGAACAAAACAAGGTTGTCCACTGTCACCACTATTATTCAACATAGTTTTGGAAATTTTAGCCACAGCAATCAGAGAAGAAAAATAAATAAAAGGAATCCAAATCGGAAAAGAAGTAAAGCTGTCACTGTTTGCAGATGACATGATACTATACACTGAGAATCCTAAAGAGGCTATCAGAAAATTACTAGAGCTAATCAATGAATTTGGTAACGTAGCAGGATACAAAATTAATGCACAGAAGTCTCTTGCATTCCTATACACTAATGATGAAAAATCGGAAAGAGAAATTAAGGAAACACTCCCATTTACCATTGCAACAAAAAGAATAAAATACCTAGGACTAAACCTACCTTAGGAGACAAAATACCTGTATGCAGAAAACTATAAGACACTGATGAAAGAAATGAAAGATGATACAAATAGATGGAGAGATATACCATGTTCTTGGATTGGAAGAATCAGCATTGTGAAAATGACTATACTAACCAAAGCAATCTACAGATTTGATGCAATACCTATCAATCCCTATGGCATTTTTCACAGAAGTAGAACCAAAAATTTCACAATTTGTATGGGAACCCCAAAGACCCCGAATAGCCAAAGCAATCTTCAGAAAGAAAAATGGAGCTGGAGGAATCAGGTTCTCTGACTTCACACTATACTACAAAGCTACAGTAATCAAGACAGTATGGTACTGGCACAAAAACAGAAATATAGATCAATGCAATAGGATAGAAAGCCCAGAGATTAAACCCATGCACATATGGTCACCTTATTTTTGATAAAGGAGGCAAGATTATACAATGGAATAAAGACAGGCTCTTCATTAAGTGGTGCTGGGAAAACTGGACAGCTACATGTAAAAGAATGAAATTAGAACACTCTCTAAGACCATACACAAAAATAAACTCAAAATCGATTAAAGACCTAAATGTAAGGCCAGACACTATAAAACTCTTAGAGGAAAACATAGGCAGAACACTCTATGACATAAATCACTGCAAGATCTTTTGTGACCCACCTCCTAGAGAAATGGAAATAAAAACAAAAATAAACAACTGGGACAGAATGAAACTTTAAAGCTTTGGCACAGCAAAGGAAACCATAAACAAGACCAAAAGATAACCCTCAGAATGGGAGAAAATATTTGCAAATGAAGCAACTGACAATGAATTAGTCTCCAAAATTTACAAGCAGATCATGCAGCTCAATATCAAAATAACAAACAACCCAAAACGGGCAGAAGACCTAAATAGACATTTCTCCAGAGAAGATATATAGATTGCCAAGAAACACATGAAAGGATTCTCAGCATCACTAATCATTAGAGAAATGCAAATCAAAACTACAATGAGGTATCACCTCACACTGGTCAGAATGGCCATCGTCAAAAACATCTACAAACAATAAATGCTGGAGAGCGTGTGGATAAAAGGGACCCCTCCTGCACTGTTCATGGAAATTTAAATTAATACAGCCACTATGGAGAACAGTATGGAGGTTCCTTAAAAAACTAAAAATAAAACTACCATACAACCCAGCAATCCCACTACTGGGCACATACCCTGAGAAAACCATAATTCAAAAAGAGTCATGTACCACAATGTTCATTGCAGCTCTATTTACAATAGCCAGGACATGGAAGCAACCTGAGTGTCCATTGACAGATGAATGGATAAAGAAGATGTGGCCCGCATATACAATGGAATATTACTCAGCCATAAAAAGAAACGAAATTGAGTTATTTTTAGTGAGGTGGATGGACCTAGAGACTGTCATACAGAGTGAAGTAAGTCAGAAAGAGAAAAACAAATGCTGTATGCTAACACATATATATGGAATCTAAAAAAAAGAAATGGTTATGAAGAACCTAGGGCCAGGATGGGAAAAAAGACACAGGCATAGAGAATGGACTTGAGGACGCGGGGAGGGGGAAGGGTAAGCTGGGGCAAAGTGAGAGAAGTGGCATAGATATATATACACTACCAAATGTAAAATAGCTAGTGGGAAGCAGCCGCATAGCACAGGGAGATCAGCTCTGTGCTTTGTGACCCCCTACAGGGGTGGGATAGGGAAGGTGGGAGGGAGATGCAAGAGGCAGGGGATATGGGGAATATATGTATATGTATAGCTGATTCACTTTTTTATACAGCAGAAACTAACACACCAATGTAAAGCAATTATACTCCAATAAAGATGTTAAAAATTTTTTTAAATAAAAAATAAACCAGTAGGAATGTTTGTGTTTGATTTGAAAAATTCAATAATCAATTACATAAGTGACCCCCACTGCCAACCTTAGGGCACTTTCTCTTTGCTTTATATACTTTTGTTTTGATACTTTCAGGATAATTTTCTTTTGTTTTTTACATTTATTTATTTATTCCCTTTTTGGCTGTGTTGTGTCTTCATTGATGTGCTCGGGCTTTCTCTAGTTACAGAGAGCAGGGGCTACTCTTCATTGTGGTGCGTGGGCGTCTCATTGCGGTGGCTTCTCTTATTACAGAGCATGGGCTCCAGGTGCTTGGGCTTCAGTAGTTGTGGCATGTGAGCACAGTAGTTGTGGCACACAGGCTTAGCTGCTCCGTGGCATGTGGGATCTAACCAGACCAGGGATTGAACACGTATCCCCTGCATCGGCAGGCGGATTGGATTCTTAACCACTGTGCCATCAGGGAAGTCCTCAGGATGATTTTCTAATCATCTTCACCTTGCAATCATCTTCACCTTGCAATGTTCAAATGACAAATAGATTTCATCATAATTTGAGAGCAGGAAAGACATTGTATCTTCTTTCCTCTTATGTGTTAATGCACACTACCTAGTAGGAACTCAATAAATGTTTGTTAAATAATGTGTACTTCCACATATGAAGGAAGTGGAAAGCAGAGAGATCATGGAAGTTTCTCAAGGTAGTTTATCTACAGAGTAATGGATTAATAATTACAAATTTGAGTATTGATTTAAAAAAAATCCTCTTCCATTAGAGGTGACACTCTACAGTATTTTGCATGACCACCTAAAACCTACAGTATAAATAGGATCCAGGGAAGCCTTTCCATAGGGAATTTCAAGGTCTCTGATTTTGCTGAAGTTCCTTTAGCAATTTGAACCATTATAACAGAAGCAACACCAAAAAAAAAAAAAAAATCTTACTAATATTCATGGGCATATCTTTGACCAATATCCCATTCTCCATTTCAGTTGTCATCAATATCCAGAGATTTATCAAACTGTACAACCAGAAGCTGGTATTATCTTAATTTTGTCTTCTTTATCTGGTTATATTGTCATTTGGTTTGTTGAAATAAAACTGCTTCATCTCTCTTTTCTGGTCACATTTTCCTTTTCAGTTTCATACAATCTACACACCAGGCACAGATTCTTCATGAATAAATCCAATGTACTACACTCTGACACCCTGTTTAGCATGAAATAAGAGCTCATGAAGAATCTGTGAAGAAATTAACATTATTTATTAGTTTGACTATTATTTTATTGTTTTTTTTCTCCAGAGAAGAAATGCAAGAACTCATTTTCTATCTTATAACAATTTCTTATATATAAGTAAAGAAGGTTTACCCACATCATGAAATATTTTATTATATTACCTACCGCCATTAATTATTATTAAAAATAATACTGAGCATTGTGTGTAGTCACATTCTGCAAATTTTTGGGTTGTGTTTCTCCTTTTACTTTCCTTTCTGAAAATCTTATTGATATAAACATTGGGGAAATTTGCTGCTAATGAAACATATAACAGAAACAGATGACTCTGCTTATCTTTTTTTGTTCAGCGATCAGAATAAATATCTCTTCTTATTGGAAGAACAATATGTAGCTCTGTTTATTGAAGGGGCCTTATGAATGGCTTTTAGGAAGCTATGTAATGGTAGTGGCTCTGAGCTGTCAATTCATCAGAGAACACTTGGATTACAGAAATAGAGCAGATGTTCAGTCTACATTTGTGTACTTGAAACACACTGAAAGCATAAAGCCAGGCTGAGAGCCCTCGGTGGTGAATGGAAGTTGCAAGGAGCGATGAACAGGTTGTAACCACAGGAAGAATTACAGTGCGGCAGATTCTAGGCACCACTGGGTTGGAATACATTTAAAGGATCCAAATGGTAATAATAACAATGTCTTGCACAATTTCAGCCCTGGGAGAGCAAAAGGCTTCAAAATGTGCTGTGTAGCTTCAACCGTGATAACAGGAAGTTATTATGGAACTATTAAAGTAAGTCCTTGGAGTAAAAGAAACTAAAGCAAAATTCGCTGAGGTTTTAATTCCATATCGCTGTGTGGCACGATTTGCCTTGCCTGCAAAAAAAAATTCCTAGACAAAATTTTAGGTGAAACTTTGTTATCATTGCCTCAAATCTGTTCTTGCCTTCAGGTACACATAATTAAGTAATTTTAAACTGAAGTTACAGTATGTCTTCATCCCAGAGGAAGAATGCATTTCCTTTCATTTGGTGGGTGAGTAAAATAATAGAAAATCGCACTTTGCTCCAGATCAGGGTTTCTCTACCTCAGCACTAGGATATTTAGGCTGGAGAAGACTGCTGCAGAGACACTTAGCAACCATGACATGTCAGTAGCATCTCATAAGTGTGTATAATTTAAAATAAGGTTTTCTAAGCTCCTTTGGTCCATTTTCTATTCCAGACATGAAATCAGTCATTTTTCTAAAATGACTTGTTTTATTTTACTAGGAAATGGCATTTCAATCTGGCTGAGGGAGACAATAACTGACACCAGATATGTTGTTTTTCCTAGGTCTTCTATGTGGACAGAGCTAGGAAAGGCTTTTAATTGGTATAAAATACATGTTTTTGGAGACAAAATACATAATGAGTTCAAATTGCTATCCCCAATTTAAATGCTAGACTCCACAGTATGTACATAACTCGTCAGTTCACATCTTTTATTCCATTTCTCCCACAAGGAATCATGGTTCTCAAGGACCCAAAGGGAGATATTATAAAAATGTGATGTAATTATTTTTTGCTTTTTTCTACATTACACAAAACACATTCCCAGAACGGCAACACAAAACTCACCCATTTGATTACTGCAAATGTTAATTTTTTTATTTTATTAATTTTATTTAAAATTTATTTCAAATTTAAATATAGCTATAGCCATTATATAATCTCTACTCTTTTTTGTTCCTATTTTATTCTGTTCTACATATGAATGTATATTTAACATTAACTGCTTTATGTCAATAATTCTTTAATCATTTTACTTATCAAGTACTCATTTTCTGGAAGATTTCTGGGAAACATATTCCCTGAAAATTTTCATGTGGAAGACAGTTTATCTGCAGTGTTTATACTTGAAAAGCCATTTAGATGGAAAAAAACCTTTAGAATATTGTCTTTTTTGTAAGTATCATAAAAATGTTCATAATTTCTTCTACTGAGAAATTGATCAAATTTGAATTTTCTCACCCTTCCAACTCACTCCTTTGTTTACCTGTTCACTTGAAGGATTTTTCTTTTCTATTTCTTTCCTATGACAACCATAATTTACTAGACTATTTCTTAATTATATTATACGTAAATTTTTTCCAGATATGTGTTGTTGTACTCCTTCAATATGGGGTTTCAAACCTTCTTTAATTCTAATTTCATAAACCTTTTGGAAATTTTAACCTTGAATTGATTATTTGCTTTTTATTCTTCCCTTGCTCTGGTCTTCCTAATATCTGGGAGATGGGTATATATTCTTTGCTTGTCTTCAATGTTTTCATTTTTTTCTAATTCCTTTCTTCATTTCTTTATTATACATGAAATGTTTCATCCCGTTTTTCTTCTACTTTTTAATGCATACTGTATGTTAGTATTTGTTTTTATGTTGTCTCTAGTTTACACTTTTGTCTTATTTTTTTTAAACATCTTTACTGGACTATAATTGCTTTACAATGGTGTGTTAGTTTCTGCTTTACAACAAAATGAATCAGTTATATATA
>NW_006788281.1:0-230 GCF_000442215.2 Lipotes vexillifer | reverse complement strand
GAAGAGAAACACCCCTGAGTTGGAAGTGAAGCCAACAACTTGGCTATAATGGTCTTTGAAAATTTTGACCCTATTGCTTATAAATGTCATTTTACTGTGAAATAAGAAATCAGTGACAGTGGTCACAGGTGGCATTTGTTCCTCTCCAAAGCACATACTGAACTTATAGCAGAAAATTGGAAGCAGCTGTAAACTGCAAGCATCCCTTGTCTATGTGCTCTCAACTTCCA
>NW_006788280.1:0-219 GCF_000442215.2 Lipotes vexillifer | reverse complement strand
AAAATGGGAATAGGAACATACATATCGATAATTACCTTAAATGTAAATGGACTAAATGATCCCCTAAAAGACAGATTGGCTGAATGGATACAAAACAAGACTCATATATTTGCTGTGTACAAGAGACCCACTTCAGACCTAGAGACACATACACATTGAAAGTGAGGGGATGGAAAAAGATACTTCATGCAAATGGAAACCAAAAGAAAGCTGGAGTAG
>NW_006788279.1:0-232 GCF_000442215.2 Lipotes vexillifer | reverse complement strand
AGAATAGACTTTTCAAAAAATGGTACTGAAACAGTTGGACATCCCTCGACAAAAACAAACAAACAAAAAATGAACCTTAACCTCCACACCTTACACAAAAATTAAATCAAAGTGGATCATAATCTTAAATGTAAAAGCAGGACATTTTTAGAAAAAAAATAGGAGAAACTGTTTGGCATCTAGAACTAGGGGAATAATTCTTAGACTTGACACCAAAAGTATGATCAATAAA
>NW_006788278.1:0-232 GCF_000442215.2 Lipotes vexillifer | reverse complement strand
GCTCTAGTAGTTTTCTGGTAGCATCTTTAGGATTCTCTAGATTTAGTATCATGTCATCTGCAAACACTGACAGCTTTACTTCTTCTTTCCCAATTTGCATTTCTTTTATTTCCTTTTCTTCTCTGATTGCTGTGGCTAAAACTTGCAAAACTATGTTGAATGAGAGTGCTGAGAGTGGGCAATCTTGTCTTGTTCCTGACCTTAGTGGAAATGCTTTCAGTTTTTCACCATT
>NW_006788277.1:0-953 GCF_000442215.2 Lipotes vexillifer | reverse complement strand
TGATCATCTCAATAGATGCAGAGAAAGCTTTCGACAAAATTCAACACCCATATATGATAAAAACCCTGCAGAAAATAGGCATAGAGGGAACTTTCCTCAACATAATAAAGGCCAAATATGACAAGCCCACAGCCAACATCATCCTCAATGGCGAAAAACTGAAAGCATTTTGACTAAGATCAGGAACAAGACAAGGTTGCCCACTCTCACCACTCTTATTCCACATAGTTTTGGAAGTTTTAGCCACAGCAATCAGAGGAGAAAAGGAAATAAAAGGAATCCAAATCGGAAAAGAAGAAGTAAAGCTGTCACTGTTTGCAGATGACATGATACTATACATAGAGAATCCTAAAGATGCTACCAGAAAACTACTAGAGCTAATCAATGAATTTGGTAAAGTAGCAGGATACAAAATTAATGCACAGAAATCTCTGGCATTCCTATATACTAATGATGAAAAATCTGAAAGTGAAATCAAGAAAACACTCCCATTTACCATTGCAACAAAAAGAATAAAATATCTAGGAATAAACCTACCTAAGGAGACAAAAGACCTGTATGCAGAAAATTATAAGACACTGATGAAAGAAATTAAAGTTGATACAAATAGATGGAGAGATATACCATGTTCCTGGATTGGAAGAATCAACATTGTGAAAATGTCTCTACTACCCAAAGCAATCTATAGATTCAGTGCAATCCCTATCAAACTACCACTGGCATTTTTCACAGAACTAGAACAAAAAATTTCACAATTTGTATGGAAACACAAAAGACCCCGAAGAGCCAAAGCAATCTTGAGAACAAAAAATGGAGCTGGAGGAATCAGGCTGCCTGACTTCAGACTAGTATGGTACTGGCACATAGTACCAAGACAGTACCAAGACAGTTCAAGACAGTATGGTACTGGCACAAAAACAGAAAGATAGATCAATGGAACAGGAGAGAAAGCC
>NW_006788275.1:0-338 GCF_000442215.2 Lipotes vexillifer | reverse complement strand
GCAGCTGCACTGGAGCGGCGATTGAGGGCAAGGGGCAGTTCTGGTGCGGCCGCCCCATTCCCAGACTGGCCGAAAGCCCTCCTGGTTGCTTCGCCGCTCCCCACTGCCGGGAGCCGGAAGCCCGGAGCAGCCCGGACCCGGGCACCTGTGCACGCAGCCTGGAGATACACTAGAAATACATCTACATGTGGAACAACTCCTACAGAACACCTACTGAAAACTGGCAGAAGACCTCAGACATCCCAAAAGGCAAGAAAGTCCCCACGTACCTGGATGTGTGGATGAAAGGCTCTTGGTGCTGCAGCCATGAATCAGTTCTGTGCCTCTGAGGTGGGAGG
>NW_006788274.1:0-307 GCF_000442215.2 Lipotes vexillifer | reverse complement strand
ACACTTTGCGATTTCTGCGTAAGATGGACAGGAATGGGGAGAACCAACAAGCGACTAGCTGTAGGTGTTTGGACGAGCACACTGAACTCTAATTTCCCACCCGCAAGAAGAATGAACTAAAGCCTCAGCATGCCGTGCCTGAACCAGACTAGGGTTTGAAGCAATCCTGCGGGATGGCGGCCAGCTCACAAGAAAGCGAGGGGAGGAAAGGAGCTTAGGGCCACTGTATTTCACAAACTTGCAGAGTTATAGATGACAGTTTTCATCCAAAAATATACTGAAGTTAGGCTGCGAAGAGAACTTGAAA
>NW_006788273.1:0-298 GCF_000442215.2 Lipotes vexillifer | reverse complement strand
GGGCGTCTGTTCTTCGCTCAGACAGGACAGGGTTAAAGGAGCCGCTGACTCGGGGGCTCTGGCTCACTCAGGCTGGTGGGGAGGGAGGGGCACGGAGGGCGGGGCGAGCCTGCGGCGGCAGAGGCCGGCATGACGTTGCAACAGCGTGGGGCGCGCCGTGCGTTCTTCCGGCTAAGTTGTCTGTCCCTGGATTCCGGGAGCCTGGCAGTGGCTGGCTGCACAGGCTCCCCAGAAGGGGGTGTGGATAGTGACTTGTGCTCGCACACAGGCTTCTTGGTGGCGGCAGCAGCAGCCTTAG
>NW_006788272.1:0-981 GCF_000442215.2 Lipotes vexillifer | reverse complement strand
ACCCTAACATTTACCCGAAGACTTACCCTAACCCGTGCCCTAATCCTAACCTGTAGGCGAACAGTAACCCATCCCCTAACATGTACGCTAACCCAAAACTGTTGTCGTACGCTAACCTGTACCCTAAAACGTCCTCATTACCTAACCCTAACCCTAATCCTAATCCTAACCCTAACCCTTACCCTTAGCCTTACTGTAAACCGTGCCCTGAACGTAAACCGTACGCTGACACTAACCCGTCCCCTAAAACGTATGCTAACCCTAAACCGTTGTCATAACCTAACCTGTACCCTAACCCGTCCCCGAAGCCTTACCCTAACCTGTTCCCTAATTCTACCCATACGCTAACACTAACCCGACCCCTAACAAGTACGCTAACCCTAACCCATTGTAGTCCCCTAACCTGTACCCTAACCCGTCCCCGAAGCCTTACCCTAACCTGTTCCCTAATTCTACCCATACGCTAACACTAACCCGACCCCTAACAAGTACGCTAACCCTAACCCATTGTAGTCCCCTAACCTGTACCCTAACCCGTCCCCGAAGCCTTACCCTAACCTGTTCCCTAATTCTACCCATACGCTAACACTAACCCGACCCCTAACAAGTACGCTAACCCTAACCCATTGTAGTCCCCTAACCTGTACCCTAACCCGTCCCCGAAGCCTTACCCTAACCTGTTCCCTAATTCTACCCATACGCTAACACTAACCCGACCCCTAACAAGTACGCTAACCCTAACCCATTGTAGTCCCCTAACCTGTACCCTAACCCGTCCCCGAAGCCTTACCCTAACCTGTTCCCTAATTCTACCCATACGCTAACACTAAGCCATGCCCTAACACGTATACTAACCCAAAACCGTTGGTGTACCCTAACGTGTACCATAAACTGTCTCCATTACCTAACCTTAACCCAAATCCTAATCCTAACTCTAACCCTTACCCTTAGACTTACCATAAACCATGCCCTAAACCTAAC
>NW_006788271.1:0-200 GCF_000442215.2 Lipotes vexillifer | reverse complement strand
TACCAGTCAGGTCTATTCCTATGCGTGGAATATGGGGTGTTGAGTCCATTTCGTGGAGCAAAGAATAGATCTTGTCTATTAAGTTTTTGGCTTCTGGAACAGTATCTGTGCTGATTTCAATCTCTGCCTTTATGCATCGCCCGCACTCAGCTTTCCCCTTACGCAAGTATAAGTTTGTTTTCTAAATGAGAGACTCTCTT
>NW_006788270.1:0-303 GCF_000442215.2 Lipotes vexillifer | reverse complement strand
CTAAACCGTTGTCGTGCCCCAGCCTGTACCCTAAACCGTCCCCGTTCCCTAACCCTAACCCTAACCCTAACCCTACCCCAATACTTACCCAAAGCAATACCGTAAACTGTGCCCTAATCGTAATACGTACGCTAACACTAACCCGTGCCCTAACACGTATGCTAACCCTAAACCGTTGCTGTACACTGACCTGTACAGAAATCCATCCCCATTCCCTGACCCTAACCCTAAACTTAACCATTACCCGAAGCCTTACCCTAACCCGTGCCATAATCCTAAACCGTACGCTAACACTTACCCGTG
>NW_006788269.1:0-255 GCF_000442215.2 Lipotes vexillifer | reverse complement strand
GCAGTTCTAAGAGGGAAGTTTATAGCAATACAATCCTACCTTAAGAAACAAGGAACATCTCAAGTGAACAACCTAACCTTACACCTAAAGCACTTAGAGAAAGAAGAACAACAACAACAACAAAAAAACAAAGTTAGCAGAAGGAAAGAAATCATAAAGGTCAGATCAGATATAAATGAGGGAAACAATAGTACAGATCAATAAAACTAAAAGCTGGTTCTTTGAGAAGATAAACAAAATAGATAAACCATTAGC
>NW_006788267.1:0-423 GCF_000442215.2 Lipotes vexillifer | reverse complement strand
GTCAAGGTTGTTTATTTCTCAATAGTTGTAGAAGTACAGCCCTTTGGCCACACAGACCTTTAACCTAATAACCAGATCATGAACCACATAGCCTGATGATGCTTTAAAAGATGTGGTATATATAAAAACCTGAAGTTAAAGTTGCCTCTAATGACTCTAGCCCAGCAGAATAGCCCCCAAGGGAAAAGTAAAATCTTGGTTTCCGTCTAACCAGGTGAAAAGCATTCCGAGAAATGAAACTTGAAGTTGAAACATAAGAAATGTAGGAAATTACAGGTCATTCTGGGGGAAAAAAATAATGATCTTATCCAGCAGAGTAAAAAGTGGCTAGAGGCTGAATCATTCTTTCTTGTTCCCTTTCCCCAGTTTAAAACCATAGGTTCTTTAGGTTGAAAGTCCAGGGGTTGAAGCAGAAATCTTTAG
>NW_006788266.1:0-203 GCF_000442215.2 Lipotes vexillifer | reverse complement strand
CACTCAGCCAAGCTAGGGATACTGGGGGTTCCCTGAGGCCTCTTCTGTGGATTCACCTGCTCTGCCCCTCTCGTTCCATTTAGTAAAGGAAGTGTTTGGATGGCACACGCCTTTTCTCAATTGCACAAAGCCAGGACACATGCTGACAGCCTCCTGTTTATTTTCCCCATTTCGGTACCCTGAAGTGCTTAAGGTATGTCTGT
>NW_006788265.1:0-1785 GCF_000442215.2 Lipotes vexillifer | reverse complement strand
ACGACCCCATGTCCCCTGCATTGGCAGGCGGACTCTCAACCACTGCGCCACCAGGGAAACCCACAACTGAAACTTTAATAGTAAAAGTAGATCTCATTCCCTTAGGAATTCAGAAGAATAAGTCTGAAACCCAGTCTGGAACTGGCACTTTGGAGAGACTTTGTAGCCAGTTGTCTAATTTTACCTAAGTAGGTTTTAACTTCTGATGTAGTATTAACATATCCATAACAGGAGCTATTGACCGCTACACATATGTCTCATCTTTCTATTAGTATCTGATCTAATGTCATTGTTTAAAATTTAATAGTTAAGAGAGGAGTCCTTGAAAACGTACAGTTGCAGCTACCAGCAGACATTGTTTTGAAAATGGCTAGTGGCATCCCAAGTCTGACATAGCTCAGAAATTCAAGTTCAACAATACAGGAATGTGGGGACTTCCCTGGCAGTCCAGTGGTTAAGACTTCGTCTTCCAGTGCAGGGGGTGCTGGTTTCATCCCTGGGTGGGGAGCTAAGATCCCACATGCCTCATGGCCTAAAAACCAAAACATGAAACAGAAACAATATTGTAACAAATTCAATAAAGACTTAAAAAACGGTCCACATCAAAAAAAAAATCTTGAAAAAGAAAACAAAAAAACAATACAGGAATGCATCTAAAATCACATCTACAATGGTCACTTAGCTTTACCTTGGATGTCTGAAGCATAGTTACTCCTCTTTGACTGTCAAATGCATTCCCCTCCTCAGTGCCAAAGCAGATGTACAATGCATGTCCGAAAGGCTACAAAACAGGCCACTTTGGTCAGTAAAATTTAAGTTAAACCATGTATAAGCCAAAGTGACTTCCTCACACCTCAATACATGAAGAGTTTTTTTCCCTTTTGATTACAAGTCTTTCAATAGAGAGCACTCATAATCAAAATATCAATCCCTCAATGCCAGAGTGATTCAGCTGTTAGGCCCAGGTGTAGATCATGTCCCTCAGTGCTAGGCCTCCTTTATATTTGCCTAGTTAATCCACATTGGGGGAATACTGATCAGGTATCATGAACATGCTCAGAGGTATGTTAATGAGAAAATGCTTTATATAGGCCATACACTTTATTATTCATACCCAATTGTCACACAAGCATTGTACATGTGCTTTTAGCAGCAGACCTAAGGCAAACAGTGATACATCATGAGTAATTACATTCTGATAATTTCACTAGGTAATTTTCCTTTCCTCCTAAACATCAGGGCAAAAGTGAAGCCAACACAGTAACTTTCATAAATACACACTTCAATACAGAGGTGTCATTTACCCGACTGCTCCAAGTCCTAAGTAGCTCCAGGGGAAGGACTTCCCTGTGTCTGGAAAACACAGATCAAAGCCAGTAACAAAAAAACAAAAACGTTATAACCATATTCACCAGTTCACCCAGTAACCAATCCTTTTGTTAACTTTTTATGAAGCCATCAGATTCTCCATTAAGATTTTTCATTTCTTACCCAGTTTGGCATTATGATACAAAATTTATCAGAGACCTGTGTTTGCCAAAAGGTCCTTCACATAAATCTTCTTGAAGATGGAGCACTTTTGCAAAGTGTTAGAGCACAACAGTAACTATCTACAAATCACATAAAGACTTAAAAGGTCACTGTTAAACATTTGATCACAATGTAAATGACAAAAGAAACAATTATTGCTGTTACATGAAACATTTAAAAATAACTAGAATTGGGCTTCCTTGGTGGCGCAGTGGTTGAGAGTCCGCCTGCCAATGCAGGGGACACGGGTTCGTG
>NW_006788264.1:621-698 GCF_000442215.2 Lipotes vexillifer | reverse complement strand
TGTTTTCTTTGTATTTAATTTTTCACAGTTTGATTAATATGTGTCTTGGCGTGTTTCTCCTTGCATTTATCCTGTAT
>NW_006788264.1:0-611 GCF_000442215.2 Lipotes vexillifer | reverse complement strand
CTGTTAACCTTATGGGTATTCCCTTGTGTGTTATTTGTTGTTTTTCCCTTGCTGCTTTTAATATGTTTTCTTTGTATTTAATTTTTCACAGTTTGATTAATATGTGTCTTGGCGTGTTTCTCCTTGCATTTATCCTGTATAGGACTCTCTGTGCTTCCTGGACTTGATTCACTATTTCCTTTCCCATATTAGGGAAGTTTTCAACTATAATCTCTTCAAATATTTTCTCAGTCCCTTTCTTTTTCTCTTCTTCTTTTGGAACCCCTATAATTTGAATGTTGGTGTGTTTAATGTTGTCCCAGAGGTCTCTGAGACTGTCCTCAGTTCTTTTCATTCTTTTTTCTTTATTCTGCTCTGCAGTAGTTACTTCCACTATTTTATCTTCCAGGTCACTTATCCATTCTTCTGCCTCAGTTATTGTGCTATTGATCCCTTCTAGAGTATTTTTAATTTCATTTACTGTGTCGTTCATCGTTGCTTGTTTCATCTTTAGTTCTTCTAGGCCCTTGTTAAATGTTTCTTGCATTTTCTCTATTCTATTTCCAGACTTTTGGGTCATGTTTATTATCATTATTCTGAATTCTTTTTCAGGTAGACTGCCTATTTCCTCT
>NW_006788263.1:0-1674 GCF_000442215.2 Lipotes vexillifer | reverse complement strand
AAAAATTTTTTTTTTTTTTTTTTTTTGCGGTATGCGGGCCTCTCACTGTTGTGGCCTCTCCCGCCACGGAGCACAGGCTCCGGGCACGCAGGCTCAGCAGCCATGGCTCACGGGCCCAGCTGCTCTGCGGCATGCGGGATCTTCCCAGACCGGGTCACGAACCTGTATCTCCTGCATCAGCAGGCAGACTCTCAACCACTGCGCCACCAGGGAAGCCCAGTAAAACTTTTTTTAATGCCAGAACTGTGACTAGAAAATGACAGGAGTGTAGATAAAGTAAGAAAATTAAGTCTCAGGAACAGAATGGCAAAGATCTTTGATAATTAGAACCAAAGCCTTTCCTAGTGGCCAGTTCAAATCCAGCTGATTTTAGCAGAGGCCAAAAGTGCTTGATCTGATGGATGTTCAATATAATTCATGAAACAAAGACAAAGGAGTAGCTCTCCATTGGGTGATCAGAAATAACAGTTTCAAATCTACAATAGAAATTGGCAAACTCATTACCCAGCTTGAAAAATGTTGGCAAATGTTAAAATAGAAAATGAGAGTGACCCATTGGATATAGCACAAAACGAGACTCTTAGGAAAGTATTAACTATTCTGTTCTCTTTTTTTTCCTCCAAGCTAAATTTGGCCTACTATTTATGAAACTCAACTGTATTTTGAAGACCATAAGATAACAAAGAAAATGCAATCTACCTCATCTCTCCAAGTAAAAGGCCTCTATTAATTAAAATGCTTTATTCTCAACTTACTGTAAAAAATATCCTTAATATTATATCAGTCAAGATAGTGTTGAATTTCATGCTTTAAAGCCTTTCCTTGGTTCTGAACACATAGCAATGAGAGATAAAATAAAACAATGAGATATTACAATAAAAAATATTGAAAAGTCATAGCTTTAAGAACAAATGAAGAAGAAGGAAAAACAAAAAGCAAAAACACAAAATGGTGAGCCTGGGTGAAAATATATATCCTATTGACTCAGAATTAGCCAAGAAAATTGGGAGTTTGGCTCATATAGGTAATGAGATTAAAGGTGTCCCATTTTTTTTTTACTTATTAGGGTTTTGATTTGGCCTCCTCCTGCTTTTATATGGAGGTTAACAAAAAAGCTACTACAGAATATTGGTGTTGCATCTTATATGAAAGGAAGTAGAGAACACAGCTGTATATCAGGGGCGAGATTTGAACCAAGATTTGGTTACTATATCTCTGATTGCCCTAATAAAATTGTTTGATATTCTGAGATGCCATTGTGTGACCTAATACTAGACAGGGCCCCAAAGGTGACAGGAAACAAAATAAAGTCACAAAATCTAAGATCCCAGAAATAAAGAGAGAGAGAGAGAAATTCCAAACTCAGTGAAGAAAATTGGTCCTAAGATGGTATCCAATAAATTCAAAACCTAGGAATTTAAATTACTGTTCTCAAAATTAAAATAATAAAAAAAATCTAGAGAGTTAAGTATAAATGTGATAAGATATTGTAAAAAGTCAGATAATATAGCCATAAAATAAAATGTCAAAAAAGAATGAAATAAATAAAAGATATTTAAGTAGGAAGGATCATTAACACAAACTCTGAATTAAAAAGATATAGATGGGGGTGACCTTCAAGATGGCAGAGGAGTAAGATGTGGAGATCACCTTCTTCCCCACAAATACATCAAA
>NW_006788259.1:904193-912841 GCF_000442215.2 Lipotes vexillifer | reverse complement strand
AAAGGAATCCAAATCGGAAAAGAAGTAAAGCTGTCACTGTTTGCAGATGACATGATACTATAATAGAGAATCCTAAAGATGCTACCAGAAAACTACTAGAGCTAATCAATGAATTTAGTAAACTTGCAGGATACAAAATTAATGCACAGAAGTCTCTGGCATTCCTATATACTAGTGATGAAAAATCTGAAAGTGAAATCAAGAAAACAGTCCCATTTACCATTGCAACAAAAAGAATAAAATATCTAGGAATAAACCTACCTAAGGAGACAAAAGACCTGTGTGCAGAAAATTATAAGACACTGATGAAAGAAATTAAAGATGACACAAATAGATGGAGAGATATACCATGTTCTTGGATTGGAAGAATCAACATTGTGAAAATGACTCTACTACCCAAAGCAATCTACAGATTCAATGCAATCCCTATCAAACTACCACTGTCATTTTTCACAGAACTAGAACAAAAATTTCACAATTTGTATGGAAGCACAAAAGACCCCGAATAGCCAAAGCAATCTTGAGAACAAAAAATGGAGCTGGAGGAATCAGGCTCCCTGACTTCAGACTATACTACAAAGCTACAGTAATCAAGACAGTATGGTACTGGCACAAAAACAGAAAGAGACGCAAGAGGGAAGAAATATGGGAACATACGTATATGTATAACTGATTCACTTTGTTATAAAGCAGAAACTAACACACCATTTTAAAGCAATTATACTCCAATAAAGATGTTAAAAAAAAAAAGAATCAACTACTAATAGGAAGTAAAGCTTTAAAAGGAAAATATGAATCTAACATTCAAGACCTCAAACTCCATTTTATAATTCATAGGTGTATATTCTGAATTTGTAATATTTTCTTTTGATATTTTAATCTAATTTCTCTTGTAGCTGCTTAACTGGTTGGTGAACTTCTCTTGTATTTTAGTCCATTGTTGTTAAGTGTTCCAAAGCCAATCCATTTGAGCAACCAGATTTACAGTGATAACATTAACCTTAATTTTCTCTGATGTAAAGCAGTGGTTCTCAAATGTGGGCCCCAGGCCGTTAGCATCAGCAACTCTTAGGAATCTGTTAGAAATACATGTTCTAGGGTCCCACAGCAGACCTACTTTAGAATCAGAAAGGCTGGGGTAGAGCCCAGATATCTGTGTTGGATCAAGCCCTCCACCCATGTTTAAGAACCACTGCCATGTATACGTATAACAGATTCACTTTGCTGTACAGCAGAAACTAACACAACATTGTAAAGCAACTTTACGCCAATAAAAATTTAAAAAATAAGAAGAACCACAGCCATAATTATTGTTTTTTACTGAACAGGAGGGATTACCACATATAATATCATTCAGAAAGTAGAAATTCAGTCATCCAAAATTACTTTACTGAATTTTTAAAGTTCCCCAGTGAGTGCCTTAAAATTCCAAAAGGATTTGGGGAACCTAAATTATTCATGATTTTCTTAAAATGAGTAGCAAATTTATAAACATATCAACCTTAATAGCACTTTAAAAATGAGCTTCTTTACACTTAGCTTTTAGTTCCTTCACTAAAATACTCTCTGTTGGTGGCATATTTTAAAATTATTATAATCTGAGTTTAAGAGATATAAACTAATTACAGCTTTCTGCATTAGTCCTAGTATGGAGCATGCAGAGAGATGCAGACAAGATGTTACTTGGTAAAGTAGCAGGATACAAAATTAATGCACAGAAATCTCTGGCATTCCTATATACTAGTGATGAAAAATCTGAAAGTGAAATCAAGAAAACACTCCCATTTACCATTGCAACAAAAAGAATAAAATATCTAGGAATAAACCTACCTAAGGAGACAAAAGACCTGTATGCAGAAAATTATAAGACACTGATGAAAGAAATTAAAGATGATACAAACAGATGGAGAGATATACCATGTTCTTGGATTGGAAGAATCAACATTGTGAAAATGACTCTACTACCCAAAGCAATCTACAGATTCAATGCAATCCCTATCAAACTACCACTGTCATTTTTCACAGAACTAGAAAAAAAATTTCACAATTTGTATGGAAACACAAAAGACCCCGAATAGCCAAAGCAATCTTGAGAACAAAAAATGGAGCTGGAGGAATCAGGCTCCCTGACTTCAGACTATACTACAAAGCTACAGTAATCAAGACAGTATGGTACTGGCACAAAAACAGAAAGAGACGCAAGAGGGAAGAAATATGGGAACATACGTATATGTATAACTGATTCACTTTGTTATAAAGCAGAAACTAACACACCATTTTAAAGCAATTATACTCCAATAAAGATGTTAAAAAAAAAAAGAATCAACTACTAATAGGAAGTAAAGCTTTAAAAGGAAAATATGAATCTAACATTCAAGACCTCAAACTCCATTTTATAATTCATAGGTGTATATTCTGAATTTGTAATATTTTCTTTTGATATTTTAATCTAATTTCTCTTGTAGCTGCTTAACTGGTTGGTGAACTTCTCTTGTATTTTAGTCCATTGTTGTTAAGTGTTCCAAAGCCAATCCATTTGAGCAACCAGATTTACAGTGATAACATTAACCTTAATTTTCTCTGATGTAAAGCAGTGGTTCTCAAATGTGGGCCCCAGGCCGTTAGCATCAGCAACTCTTAGGAATCTGTTAGAAATACATGTTCTAGGGTCCCACAGCAGACCTACTTTAGAATCAGAAAGGCTGGGGTAGAGCCCAGATATCTGTGTTGGATCAAGCCCTCCACCCATGTTTAAGAACCACTGCCATGTATACGTATAACAGATTCACTTTGCTGTACAGCAGAAACTAACACAACATTGTAAAGCAACTTTACGCCAATAAAAATTTAAAAAATAAGAAGAACCACAGCCATAATTATTGTTTTTTACTGAACAGGAGGGATTACCACATATAATATCATTCAGAAAGTAGAAATTCAGTCATCCAAAATTACTTTACTGAATTTTTAAAGTTCCCCAGTGAGTGCCTTAAAATTCCAAAAGGATTTGGGGAACCTAAATTATTCATGATTTTCTTAAAATGAGTAGCAAATTTATAAACATATCAACCTTAATAGCACTTTAAAAATGAGCTTCTTTACACTTAGCTTTTAGTTCCTTCACTAAAATACTCTCTGTTGGTGGCATATTTTAAAATTATTATAATCTGAGTTTAAGAGATATAAACTAATTACAGCTTTCTGCATTAGTCCTAGTATGGAGCATGCAGAGAGATGCAGACAAGATGTTACTTTTTTTATTTCTTTGCGGTACGCGGGCCTCTCACTGTTGTGGCCTCTCCCGTTGCGGAGCACAGGCTCCGGACGCGCAGGCTCAGCGGCCATGGCTCACGGGCCCAGCTGCTCTGCGGCATGTGGGATCTTCCCGGATCGGGGCACGAACCCATGTCCCCTGCATCGGCAGGGGGACTCTCAACCACTGCACCACCAGGGAAGCCCCCAGGATGTTACTTTTAAGTCAAGATATTGGGCATCCCAAATAGTATCAGAATATTTCTCTTATTCCAGGAGTTCTGTTTTTATACATACAGTAAATCTAGTTTAGTTATAAATATATGATTCTATTTCTCAACCCTAGAGACGAAATTCTATCTTCTTTCTATCCTGGAATATGGTGAGATGTTAATAAATAAATAATAAACAATGGCCTGTTCTCAACTCTCGTGCTTAATTTATTTTCACCACTTTGAGTCTTTACCGTGTTACTGTAATCTCCAGAGTGACCTAAGGACAGCACCCCCGATATGATGAGGGAACAGAACCATCACTCCTTTTAGCTTCAACGACTTGCTAAGACATTTTCATGTATGATTAATCATTTCAGGAACCCTAGAAACACCGGACACTCCACCAGCATGGAAAAGCATGTATTTGTTCTTATTTCTCTTTCAAACTCACACTCGACTTCAACATTCATTTTGTAAAAAGAGATCCAAACCTCTTGAAACTAAGTCTATTGTTTGGAAAACAAAATATCCTTTCTTATATTTTACCTCGTGGTCCTTAAGTGTTGATAGCTAACTTGCATTGAGGATGGGGTGCAGGTCCTGGAACTACCCTGACATGAACTTCCCCTCTGCGAGGACTCCAGAGCCGGGGCACTCTCCTGGGAGGAGTGACCACGGTCCATTAAAATGTGTAGTTTGTCCCCTTCCACAGTGGCTCGTGACCAAGAAGTGTAGCTCGCCACAGCTGGCTAGGCATCTTACCTCACAACTTGATAAAATTTAGGAGGGAGTTCCAGAGACTGGGCTGAGAAAATACAGCAACTCCAATTATACAACCATCAAACAAAAAAACAGAGCTAGAAGTTACTATAGGAATGTGAGGATGTCTCCAACTCCAAATGAATATACTGATATTATTTCCATGTGAAAAGTTAAAAATAATTTCTAAGGCTAGTATGAGCTTGGCTCATGACATACTTTCCTTTTAATTAGAGTCTCTTCCATACATACGATCTAATCCATGTGCCTTTGCACCATCACTTTATTAAGGCAGGTTGTAATACCCAGCATTTAGTGAACCCCTGGTATGTGCTAGGCACTCCACTCAATTCTTGACATTTATTATTTTGCTTAATCCTTCTAACAACCTTATGAGGTAAGTATATTATCATCCTCAGTTGGATGATAATATACTTAGGAATGCATTACTTACATGCTATATTACAAGGAGAAACAGAGTATTGTAAGTAATGCATGCATTACTTACATGCTCTGTGCTTGCTTCAGGAAGCAAGCACAGAGCATGTAAGTAATTAGCTCATAATCACAAGGCTGGGAAAAAAAAAAATCAGAGCCAAGATTCAAAGAGGCAACGAGCCACTGAGTCAAGAGCCTGCATTCTGAGCACTCAGCTGCCCTCAGCTGCCATGTGCTCTGCAAAAGTGAAAACTTAAGTGCACAGAATAAAGTTACCCTGACAGTAAAACTCCAGTGTGCACTCTTTTTAGGAGTTCATTTTAGACATACGCAGCATGTGCTTGTGATAATTACAGTGGTGGGCAACTTACACTCCATTAAGTAAAACTGGGACGATTGAAACATTCCTTTATATTTGGAAGAATAAAAGAAGTTCAGAAAGACACCAGAGATATCCAGTTGGTGGCATTTATTTAAGTGAAATAGATATAAATTCTGCTCTAGTATCTGATTGTTTTGTAAGCCAGTATGTGTAACACTTTCCGAGGATAAAGGAGGTTAAATCTTTCAAAATGCAAAAAGCAAGATCAGACAACCGTATATGGATTACAGTTAATTCCTAAGTCTTAGACATGGAAATAAATAATACATGTGAAGCACAGTTTCTCTATATTGGCTCCAAAATCATACTTTTCTGTTGTAAGTGTAAAGAAAAATATCTCTATTTCATGATTGAAATTGATGAGTATGAGCCTGTTGACAGTATTTGACATTTCTAAACAATCCTATGAAGTAGACAGAAAATGTCTTTATAACTCTATACATCACAGGAAAAAGATGTATAAGTAAATAAATAATTTAAAGCATCTCAGTGACATGTTCCCCCAAAAAGTTTAAGCAGTTCTCGTTGACTCATTTTCCTTTGATCTGGGAAAAGAGATATGGGGACTTGACTGGCGATCTGCCTCGTCCGTCAGCTCTCACTGCACCCAGTTTCATTTGAGAGCTTTTCTATTTTTCCCACAGGGAGACAACAGTGAAGCCCAGAAAGGAACAGGCTGTGGAAGGCACAGATGCGGAGGAATGTGTTGTTGAGTGGACGGAAGGACAGAGGACAGAGGGCCATCACGGGCCCAGCCGTTGTGTGACTTAGGACAAGTAATTTAATACTCTCGGTTTCTCCTTGTAACATAGAGCATCTGTGTTTCAGTTTTCACGTGGAAAGAACAAAGAGTATCTGTATTTCTGCTTGGAAAATGTGTTTCTCTGAATGTATGCATAAATGATTAGACTAAAATTGTTCAAAGTACCTACCCCTTATTACTAAATGTGACTGCCCAGCACTGGAAGTTGTGTCTCTTTTCTGTCTTCATGGAAGTCTTCCCTCAATATGTATTTTTACACATGTAACAGGTTCTAGTACTTGGAGTTAAAAGATGAGGGTATCATTCCATCCCTGTCACATAAATAAAAACTCCATTTCTTCATTGTTACTTTTATTTTACAAGGACAGTCTTACCATAGGATTGTGTGAATGAAATGGAATGATATCTGTGAAAACTACTTTGTGAACTCTACAGTTAAAATGATACTAAGAAGCAGATGAGCGAACACTTAGTGTTTATTATGCACCAGGCACTTTACATGTACTTCCTCCTTCAACCCTAATAACAACTCTCTAACATAGGCCAGCACTATTATTTCTATTAGACCCATTTTACAGATGAGGAAACAGGCACAGAGAGTTTAAGAACTTCCCAGAGTCAAACAGAATGTGACAGAGATCGTATTAAACAAGTTTTATTTATTCCTATCTCCTTTTATTCCAAATGTTCTACATGAATTCTAAGTGGACTCATAGCTGAGCCGCAATGAAACTAAATCTCTGGCTGAATCTTTCACATTATATTTATGATAATCAATAAATGTCAGCCATAATTTATGTGTGCTGGAAACTGCAACATGCTTTATTATATTCTGGAATTTAATTTGCTGACCTGCCGTAGGCAAACCAGTCATTCAGAAGTCTAGAACCAGTGACATTCTGAAATAGCGGTAAATTTAGGAGACCTCTTCCTGCCAGCCAGGGACTCTGGCTTTCACATGCCTGCAGCCTAGACAGTTTTGTGTGTGTGGTTCACATGCCAGGCTTCCTGCACTGCCTCGTGATTCTCATTCTGATTTCCTGTTGAATTTGGGTCCTTCTCCTAAATGGGATCAGGAAAGGGGATGTTAGTTCCTCATCTTTTGGAAAGAGCATCTTAATTTTCTTTTGTGAATTTCCTTGTCCCATCGTGTACAGTCTTTTTTAACACTAAAAAAAAATCAAGATGCCTTTTTTTCTAGCTGAAAGGTGTTCGCATGACACAAGCTGAAGCATTTGGAAACTCCCTCTCTAACATGTGACTCCTGTGCAGAATCACTGAAACCAGCTGTAGCTCATTGATCCCAGCCACAGCACACTGACGAGATTGTTGCACACTTCCTGCTCCTAGATTCCCACTGCTGCCTGCTTTCTGCCTTTTTCTAAACCTGATCCTCAGCTTTCCAGCTTGGTCTGTGAGCCACCAGATGTTTTTTTTTTTTTTTTTTTTTTTTTTCTTTTTTTTCTATGCAGTACGCGGGCCTCTTACTGTTGTGGCCTCTCCCGTTGCGGAGCACAGGCTCCGGACGCGCAGGCTCAGCGGCCATGGCTCACGGGCCCAGCCGCTCTGCGGCATGTGGGATCTTCCCGGACTGGGGCACGAACCCGTGTCCCCTGCATCGGCAGGCGGACTCTCAACCACTGAGCCACCAGGGAAGCCTTTACAACTTCTATTTTGAATGATATAATAATTTACATAATATTTGTTGGAAAGAAATGTTAATCCTACATGCAATTCTATAATATGAGAAGTCAAGAAACTTTGTAACATTTTACATTTAAAGTCCATTAATTTTCTGATACAACACTCATTAAGTATTCCTTAAATACTAAAGATGAAAGTGATCTGTTCTCACTGTTAAAAAAAAAGAAAAAAAAGCAAGTGTGAAAATATAGGATTGGACTTCCCCAGTGCTGCAGTGGTTAAGAATCTGCCTGCCAATGCAGGGGACATGGGTTCTAGCACTGGTCCAGGAAGATCCCACATGCTGTGGAGCAACTAAGCCCATGTGCCACAACTACTGAGCCTGTGCTCTAGAGCCCACGTGCCACAACTACTGAAGCCCGTGCGCCACAACTACTGAAGCCCGCGCACCTAGAGCCCGTGCTCTACAACAGGAGAAGCCACCGCAATGAGAAGCCCACGCACCGCAATGAAAAGTAGCCCCTGCTCTCCACAACTAGAGAAAGCCCACGTGCAACAACGAAGACCCAACACAGCCAAAAACAAAAAATAAATAAATGTATTTAAAAATATATATAGGATACATTAGAAAAAACATATGGAAATACCTCAGACATTCAGACATGTACTCACAGCCTTTGACTATTTCAGCAAATTTAACTTAATATCCATAGATTATTTTACTTTCTCTGTGTTACCTCCATCACTTTAAATTATAGACTACTTTCCAGATACCATAACTGGTACCTTTTACCGTAGTGCCTTTGGATATGAGAGACATCCTATGAAACTAAGTTACTGATATACTCATCACTAACCTAGCACTAGAAAGTAAAATCTTAGCATGTGTTGAGAAACACAGTTTTGTTTGTTCATTTGTTTGTTTTGTTTGCAATCATCTAAGCTTAAATGCTGGTTGATGGGTTTGTTATGCAGTGGGTCACTACTGTCCACCTGGAGCTTTATAGGCACAGTGAAATGTCATTTATTGATACTAGCTACACACCTGAATGTAGCAGTAACGTCTTGTGTAAGTTGGCCTAGACTCTCCAGCTGGTCCAAGTATCAATACAAGATTACTAAATCACTGGAACTGGATGTGCAACCCCAGTTTAATATTTATTTTGTGAGCAATATTTATGACCTATTTCCCTAC
>NW_006788259.1:891475-904076 GCF_000442215.2 Lipotes vexillifer | reverse complement strand
AATATTTATGACCTATTTCCCTACATTACTCAGAATGCACAGGGAGTCGATTATCAAAACCAAGACATTTTCATACAGGTTTACCTTTGCCCTGGGTACACTCCTCACGTCACACAAAGCCCGTCCTCAAGTCTTCCAAGCACCCAGTCAAAGGGCACCTTATCTGTGAAGTGGTCCCCCAGCGGGGTTGATCACTTCCTGCTCTGTGCCTCCACTATGGCCCATACTGAGTTTTATCATAGGGTGTGCATATCTCTGTTCTACTGACAAAGATGGTGGCGGGTATCTTACATCTCCATTTCTCCAACTCTGGACGAGGGCTGTGATCCATCTTCTGTGTCCTAAATCCACCTGCTGAGTGTTCCTGGAGAAAATCACACAGGAAGACCTAATTGTGCTGTTATATTTTCATTGTTACCAATTTCAGCGTAGCTGCACACTGAACCTCTTCTTATTTTCTCATTTTGTACTCAACTCTCATCCTCAAGAACTTTCTCAAAGCATCTCTTCTTTCCTCAGAATTTTGACCAAATTCTCCTCATTTGCCCTCACTCTCAGCCGATAACTTTATCTTGTACTTTACATAGAAATTAGAAAGAAGAAAAAGAAAAGAAACAGGAATTCTCTTAAATTCCTGCTATCAAACATAAGCCAGTCCATCTACAACCATCTTCTTCTCTTTATCAATTTTATAATAATAAAGTTATGTTGGCCTCCTCCTATCAAAGGTGATGAGCTTACTTATATTTTGTATCACGCTGTATGTCGTTCTATGTCCTCTCTCCAGTGTCTTTAGAATTTTCCAAATTTCCACACCACAAACAAACAAGCAGCCTCCCAGTGTGCCACATCTTCCTCTAACACTCTATTTCTCATTAACTTAAATAATTTTCTGTGGTATCTCCTATTACTTCCCTATCATCCTCATTCTCCTCAATTCATATTAGGAAATATTACCTCTCTGATAGGGTTCGTGTGATGATGAAATGCGGTAGTCGGGTAAATAGCACAATAAAAGATGAATGTCGGGCCTCCCTGGTGGCGCAGTGGTTGAGAGTCCGCCTGCCGATGCAGGGGATATGGGTTCGTGCCCCGGTCCGGGAGGATCCCACATGCCGCGGAGCGGCTGGGCCCGTGAGCCATGGCCACTGAGCTTGCGCATCCGGCAACGGGAAAGGCCACGACAGTGAGAGGCCCACATATCGAAAAAAAAAAAAAAAAAAAAAAAAAAGATGACTGTCATTCCCCATTACTCTTTCAGCACAACCACTCTCCTCTGGAGACACTCCCCTTTCTGGACACACTGATCCGTGCTCTTTGCGTGGTGTCCCCACCTCCCTGACACCTCTATATCCTTCTCCCTTGTTGGCTTCTCTTCCTCTACCTGATGAGTCACCGTGGAGGTCCTCAGGATTCTACTCTCAGGCCTTCTTTTGACTTCATACAGTCTCTCTCTCTCTAGGAGGAATATTTGTCCCCATGGTTTTAGTGACCTTAATTTTGCCCTATGGGTCAGAGTGCCTAGTTGAGAACACCTGCGTATCAACTAGCTTAAGCAGAAAAGGAATTTATTCATATTAGAGTGCTCACAAAATCCGGAGGAGGGTGAGAGAGACAGTCTGTAAAGCTAATCCCAGAAATAGTACCCGTGCTAGGAAGATGTGTTAGTGAAAATGCTAGTGACGCCTCTGAAGAACGGGAGAGCTCTGCCACTATGCTTCCCCCTGCCCAGCAAGCTCCTCACATTTCTCACGTATGCATCCACGTCTCTCAAAATTACGTCTGATTAGGGGAACTTAGGTCACACGTCTGCATCTGTCCTCACTCAGACAGCAAAGAGTCAACAAATGTGAATTTTCTGATTCCTAGCTGGACAGGATTCATAATATAGAGATTATAAAAAATAGGGAGAGTATTCTAAGACATTAGGTGACCAAAAATGGCAAAGATCCACAGCAGTCCACTCTTACTGACCCGACATTAATATCCTTCTTTCAAAATTAATCTTCCAGGTAGCCACAGGCCACCACCCATCCCATTGCAACTACCTATAAACAAATATATCATCAGCTTCTCACGAAGCAAGAGTTTCGTCAATCATAGTATCTATAGGACCAGTGATTTTCATGACAGTTGGCCCACTGATTTATTTCTTTTACTGAAAAATTAGTTCTCAAAAAGGCAGAACTGTTGTGTGCAAAGTCTTAACACTAAATATGATATTTCATAAAGTCTGTGAATGGCGGTGCTGGAGGAAGGAGAATGAGCACGGATGCAAAATAAATCCAAATTAAGCATTTATCCTACTAAGGACACATTTCTATTCCATAATGGAAGCAGGCTTACATAATTTATTTACCACCCCAAACTGGATAGCTTCCCTAGGGTATAGAACCCTACTGGGGGCTTAGGATTGTTTCCTGATGCAGAAAAATCAGGTAATCTGCAGCTGTGGTGTCCAGGTCAGCCTCGTCGTGGGGAAATCCATCGAAATCCACTGTCCTTGGCACCATGGTCACTTCATTCCTGAGTGTACTGGGCAGATTCTGGGGTGACTGGGAAGGGATCAGACTTTCATCCATCAGGAAGGTCATTTTGTCCAACTGATTACTGAGAGCCTCTTCCACGGTGGGGACCTTTTACAGAGTATTCACTTGGGATACATTTGAGAAATAAATCCATAAATCTAACCCCAAACTTCCTTTTCACCAACACTTCAAGTTTCTTCCATCAAGTGCCAGATCAACTAGTCAGACTGTTGCTTATTACTCATGAGTCAGCATAGAGGCAGCCTTCAGCCGTATCTATCTCTGAGAACACAAAATATGAACTTGAACTTGAACACTTGAACTTCTGTATTTTGAGAGGATATTTCTTTTCTACTGTCTTTATGGCCACCTCTGAATGGGTTTAATGTGACAGCTGTCCAGTTCTGATTAGTGCCACCATGTGGTGCCAAGTGAACTAGGCTCCTAACCCCCTAGGATGAAAGAAAACTCAAGGCTGCTCAAAGCATATACTGTGTGTTCTAGCCAATACCTCATCAGGTAGGCCTCTGACTCTCTTAGAGCATTTGCTAAAAAGAGCTTACAACTGTGAATCCTCCTACTCCTTTGAGATATACAGGTATCTCCTTTAACTCAGGAATGTCTTCTCAAGGTCCTGAAAGTTCAATCCTTTGAAACGTAACCATCATTAGGAAGGACAGTGTCTCCAGGTCTCTGTGGTAGGAAAGAATCCTAACTTCAATAATTTCCAGCTGACAGACACAGCTGGCCTCAATGCATTTATATTGACCAACCCTTTGCAATTTTTTCACTTCTCTGGCTCCGCTCAAGCCTCCTCCAGGCCCCTACCTCACTCCCTCATCCTGCTGCCCGGTCACGTTTGTAAATATTGAAGTTGAGTTTAATTTACCCTGAACCCCCTTCCCTATTGCAATAATTATGCTGTATTATATAATATATTGATTAAAAACTGTTTATCACTTTATTGTCCAGTTTTATTTATTTTTTATTTGTCTTTTTGTGGCTACATTTGATGCCCTTTTTAAAATAAAAGAATAACTGACTTTAAATTTCTTTTTCTAGTTCTGTGAAAAATGCCATTGGTATTTTGATAGGGATTGCTCTCCAGTATGCAAGTCCCTCTGGCCTTCAAAGCCAGACATTCTGAGGACTCATCTTCCTGGTGCAGGCCCCCCATGTTGGGGAGTTCAAACCCCTCACTCCTTGGGGAGAACCTCTGCAATTGTGATTATCCTACCATTATCCTACCCTGGGGCTGTGGGTCTTGATTATACTGCACCTCCACCTCTCCTACCCATCTTGTTGTGGTTCCTTCTTTGTACCTTTAATTGTGGAAAACCTTTTCTGCTAGTCTCCAGGTCATTCTCATAGATAGTTGCTCTGTAAATAGTTGTAATTTTGGTGTGCCCATGGGAGGGGGTAAGGTCAGGGATACCCCACTCTGCCATCTCGGCCACACTTCAATTTCCAGCTTCTTTTATTTTTGATTGACAAATGTGTTTATGCAACTTATTTGTCCTTCAGGACCTGCTTGAGGCCAAACATGTATAAGTGATTTCTAATTGATGGGTTATTGCTGGGTGTAATCAGTTCTAGAGCTTGGACTATTAGGTAACACCAAGTTTATGAATATAAGATCAAGTCATTTGGTGCTCTATTGTTAGCTGTTCAGTGCCTATCATGATCTTGTTTCTACCAGAAAACCAAAAACTGTTAATCAAAAGGCAAAGAGGTTGCAATTTTGCTTCAAAACCTTGGGCACCTATCATTCTCCTATTAAGACTTGACACAGGCTTTATACAACACCTCCTCTGCCACAGATACTTTGGGCACAATCGGATTGGTTGTCATAGGGCCCATTGGAGGGTTGCTTCCATGGCGTGTGGTCCAACTAAAAAGCCTTCTCTTGCTGAGACTCCCTTAAAAAATGGCATCCTAGGGCTTCCCTGGTGGCGCAGTGGTTGAGAGTCCGCCTGCCGATGCGGGGGACGTGGGTTCGTGCCCCGGTCCGGGAGGATCCCGCATGCCGCGGAGCAGCTGGGCCTGTGAGCCATGGCCGCTGAGCCTGCGCGTCCGGAGCCTGTGCTCCGCAACGGGAGAGGCCACAACAGTGAGAGGCCCGCGTACCGAAAAAAAAAAAGAAAAAAAAATGGCATCCTTGGAGTCCCTTGGCAAATCAATCAAGCAGCCAACACAAATGTGGTGATAATTTTCTCCAATATCCATAGAAATTCACTGTATTTCTTTTTTACAGAATTATGGGGCAAGCAAGGTAAGCAACTTGCCTTTCACTTTCAAATAGTATATCGTACCGTGTCCTATACCACAGCATAATCAGAAACTTTTCTAAGGTGGCAGACCTCTGTATTTCCATGGTATTTATTACCCAAACTTTAGCATGCATACAAAACTTGTCCACCCAAAATCTAGAGTACTTGCTTTCAAATTCCTTTCCTCATGATGTTGTCAATACAGTGAACTTGGTTGATGTGCCCTGACATTGTGAGAAGATCAAGGTCCCCCTAGAATAAATTACGGTACAGAGGCATAGATGTAATGCAGTTCTGAAGACAAGACAGTAAAGATGTACTGCTGTTTGTACCAGGTGAAAGCAAACTGTTACTGCTGTTCTCTAGTTATTAGGATAGGAAATGGTATTTACCATATCAATAGCTGCATTCCAAGTGCTATCCCAAGCCTGTTTTTTAAAATTTTCCTCATGAAATAAGACTGAATCTAAAACAGTAGTTGAAATTAGAATTAATACCTAATTAAATGTAGGAAAGTCTAGTGTCAACTACTACTTTGGTGGGAAGTATGTAAATCCCTATAATTCCACCTGAGATATGATAACACTTTGGTTTTTAATTTTAAAATTTAAATTTAAAGGCAAAGAATAGGTCCAGGAACTTCTACTTAGCCAGCCATAATAGAGTTTGCTCCATAGAGTTATGAATCCAATCTGCAAATCATTCCAGTTACTGATTATATTTATTCCAACTGTCACAAGGAACTAGGGAAATAGCAACGGGATGTTTGCAAACCCACAGGGCCTACTTTGAAATATATTCGTGCCCAACCTCCCTTGCTATGCACTGAATGTTTGTGTCCCTCCCCGAATTACTATGTTGGAGCCCTAAACCCCAATGTGACAGTATTGGAAGGCGGAGCCTTTGGGAGGTAATTACGTTTAGATGAGTCTTGAAGGTGGGCTGACTCTACTGGCATCTTGGTCTTGAATATCCCAGCCTCCAGAACTGTGAGAAAAAAATCTCACAGTTGTTGTTTAAGCCACCCAGCTGTGGTATTTTGTTATAGTAGACCAAGCTGACTGAGACATCCATTAATCACCTGACCCCCCAATAATCCCAGCATCTTTAGTGAATACTACTGGCTCAGCCAGTAGTATAAACTCAGAGTTGGTGTCCAAAACTCAACAAAATGTCTGGATTACTAAGGAGTCTGACAAAGAGGTGAATTCAAGCTAATCTGAATTTCAGCAACCCAGAGCATCAGGCCTGATGTTTTATTCTTAACTATGTCAATCTTGCTGTTGCAACAAATACTTTTGACAGACACAGCAAGTCCCTGATTCTCTTAACATCTGCCTTGAGCCAAGAATTTAAAACTCTGATCTCATCATTTTCTGTCCCTAAGCTCCCCAGTACAGCTCCCCAGTACAGCTCCCCAGTACAGCTCCCCAATACAGCTCCCCAGTACAGCTCTCCAGTACAGCTAGAAGCAGTTCCCCTGCATCGGCAGGCAGACTCTCAACCACCGCGCCACCAGGGAAGCCCTGATTTCCATTTCTGTGAGGGCTTGTTGCCTTTCCTGGAATCAAATACCATATTGGTCAGGCTGGTAATTGCAAATATTGTAAAATATTCTGATTTATTGAAAGAGAACATGGATTTTTAAAGGGAACTTATGAGCTAATGTAAATTAGGGAAGAGTCAGAGGATCAGATTCTGAAGCTACCCATCCAGGAGCAATGACACTGCACCAAAGGGGCACCTCTGGAAAAGATACCATGGCCGTGCCACTTGGGGCTGATTGCCCTCAGGACTGGATGCCTGATGCTGCACTCCCTTCCTTTCCTCCACACCCAGAAAGAACCAAAGTCTCTGTCATCACGTGCTAGAGTGTGTATTCTTCCTTTCATGGTCACCTCTTCACAATTCTAATTTTCTAATGCAAATCTCAAGTGGGTTCAAATGACTGGAAAAATCTAAGTCGCATGACTGCACCTAAAACTGCAAGAGGGTCTGGAATATAAATATTCTGTCCTCTGTCTTATGAAGATAGATTAATAATATGAGGAGTTACCAAAATTTAGGGAAAATATCATCACACATGATAAATATTCACTACATGGGCCATATGTTAAGATCACCTAAAATGACATCAATTCTGTGGTAGCCATTACTAGTGCTCACAAAAAACTTTATGGATCTCTTCCTCTTCCTAGAAAATAAATGGAAACTGCAGCAGAGGTCATAGAACTTGCCGTGGCTGGTGTAACGTAAATGGAAGTGACAAGTGTCATGTCACTTGTCACCAGGACAGGACATATTTGAGCTGATATGCCTTCTATGTACTCTCTTGCCTTGCCACGGTCAACGCTGAAGCCCCCAACAGAGGTGGCAGCATCCTAACAAAGTAAGGCTTCGATCAGCCTGGGTGTCTAAATGATCTGAAGAACTCCCTTCTTGATCTACAATGGACATGTAGCAAAAGCAAGAAATAAAACTTGTTCTGGGCTTCCCTGGTGGCGCAGTGGTTGAGAATGCAGGGGACACGGGTTCATGCCCCAGTCCAGGAAGATCCCACATGCCGCGGAGCGGCTGGGCCCGTGAGCCATGGCCGCTGAGCCTGCGCGTCCGGAGCCTGTGCTCCGCAACGGGAGAGGCCACGGCAGTGAGAGGCCCGCGTACCACCAAAAAAAAAAGAAAAAGAAAACTTGTTCTAATTTCCTGAAATTTTGCTGTGACATAATCCAGCCCATGCTGACTGACAGAAGCCCAGACCTCTCTTCTGACTGCACCTTTTATACTATACATAGCTAACAGCTTGCAAGTCATGACACAGGGCTATTGTATAACACTTCAAGTTCAACATGTCCAAAACAGAACTCATGAACTCTTCCATAAATCATTCTTCCTCCAGTGTTTCCTACCTCAATAAATCCTCCAACAACTCTATGTTTGCTCAATTTAAAAACTTAAGAATCTTTCCTGATTCTTCCTGTTTCCTATTACTCACATGCTGTCAATGTCCAGGTGTTATGGTTCTTCACTTCCTCTATGTTTCTCTAGTCCTGGACCCTACTTCCAATAGCCTAGTCCAAAAAAACCCCATCATCTCTTACATAATTTAATGAAATAGCCTCATACCTAGTTACCCCCCATTTATCACTGCCTTACAAGCCAGCTTCCATGCTACTGCCAACATGGTTCTTTTGGTGATTTGTTTAGCTTTAAGTATAGATTTAAAACCTCTTCATTAAAACCCACCAATGGCTTCTCATTTCTCTTAGTGTAAGTTGGAATTCCTGACTGAGAGCTTTAAGGTTCTACATGGTCTAGCCTTTTGCTCATCAGATCTTCAAACTGTTCTCTGGAAGTGCTGGCTGGCATTCAGTTCTGAAGACTTGCTATCCTTTTCCTCACCTCAGAGCTTCTGTTCTGCTGTTGTGTCCTTTACCTGTAGTCACTTCCCCAACCAACCAATACATCCACTACTACCACCACCACCTCTAACTTACGGCATCACTCAGTCTCTAATGTCAGTGCCTCATCTACATCTCTGTTTAATGCTATTGCCTCAGGAAACAAGTCTTCATCCTTGGTCCTCTGGACCAGTCATATGCTCCCAAAGTATTTCATACTTAATGTTCACTCATGCCGTCCTTTTGTTATATCTTATTTTTGTTTTCTCAGAATAGTCTTTACATCCCATGATGAAGAAAACATTGGCTAGATTGCCATTGTTTCTTCAATGTCTAACACGACAAAGGCCATCAATAGTATTGTTCTGAATGAGGGCTTATCTTTGAATAAATGAATGACACTTAGAAGATGCTTTTACAGCTTTATCGTCTTCCAGTTTTTCAGTTGTTCTACCTACTTAAGTCTATGTCCAGCTATTTTTTTTTAAAAGGAAGGAAATTCTTTTTTTTAAATAAATGTATTTATTTATTTATTTTGACCACTGCACGTGGTCATTCTCTAGTTGCAGCGAGCGGGGGCTACTCTTTGTTGTGGTGTGCAGGCTTCTCTTGTTGTGGAGCACAGGCTCTAGGCATGCAGGCTTCAGTAGTTGTGGCATGCACGCTCAGTAGTTGTGGCTCATGGGCTCTAGAGCGCAGGCTCAGTAGTTGTGGCACTTGGGCTTAGTTGCTCCACGGCATGTGGGATCTTTCCGGACCAGGGATTGAACCTGTGTCCCCTGCTTTGGCAGGCAGACTCCTAACCACTGTGCCACCAGAGAAGCCCATATCCAGCTATTTTTTAACTTCATAGTTTTAAAAATTACCGTTGTTTGTTGTTTACATGATGTTGTTTGCCCATCTGCTCTTTATTTTGTTTTAGTTTTCTACTTACGTCCAGCTTACTGCTAGCATGGAATCATTTTAGTTTCAATTTTCTAAACGGTTTGGAAACCAGAGGTTGGTTTCTTTAATTCTCATACTTCATGCACAGAATGCTGACAATTTTTTGGATTCAAGCTTTTGCAGAAACTATTAAATATCCTTCACATCTGGGGAGGTAGAGAAAATTCTGATACTTTGATTTTTTTTTTTCTCCTCCAAATTAAAGAAAGCCTATTTTAGAATGAAAATATCCGTAGCTTGATCCGTATGAATGCCCTAACCCCTACATCCAGAAAGCATTTTAGCAAATCACTCAAATATTAAAACCTAGATTTGAAATAACATCTCTCTGAAAATCGTTTTTAGAATTTAATAGGACTGATAATATCTTGTTAACAAAAACTCTGTTGTTTAAATATATTCCAGCTATATAATCTTTTTATATAACAATCTAAGTAATGAGATAGGAAGAACGGATACATTTTCACATAGATTAAGTCAGTTGCAAATGTATCTGAAGCATAATCCATTGGTGGGATGTAGGAGGGATGTTTAAAAGCCCATTTAAAGAGTAATTTATGAGTCTTCCAGGATATTTGGTCTCTAATCAATAAATCGTGAGCCAATGGGGCTTCTTAATGAGCATCATGTCTGCGATAGCTAGCAGCAATTTGGCAGGTCCCACAGCTGATTTTTTCAAGTGAATCCAAATCCTCCACAGACCTCTCTTACTTTCCAACACAGTGTTTCTTTAGGGGTGCACGGCAGCTGTCATAATGTTTTCCTCCATACCATGTTAAAGAATTGAGAAAACTGCTATACAAATGCAAATTTAGGGGCCTTAATGGATTTTCTCTTGAAGCTGCCTGGATATTGTTCAGAGAAATAAAGAAATAACAAGCTTCTCAGCAAACATCAAGGGGGAGGAGTTAAAATGCAGTTGCAGTGTGGTCTTCTGCCACATTTTTACAGAACACTTTAGTGTAACTGAAGTATTATCTGCAATGATCTTTTCTATATGAAGAGAGTTTTAGAGGACACATAACTTTTAGGTCCAAGTATGAGTTAGAAACTACTTAGATTTCTACTGTGGACAAGACTGTTTGTCTACCATCATGAGTAGGTCAAAGATCCTTTTAAGGATTTTATTCCACGTAGAGAGGTTTACAGCCTGGCAGCTTCCAAAATAGTATAATGATAACCTGAAACCTCTGAAAAATCTCTCTCGTAGTGAAATTTAGAGGACATTTAAAACCTCATCAGGAGAATTCCCTGGCGATCCAGTGGTTAGGACTCCACGCTATCACTGCAAGGGACCCGGGTTCGAACCCTGGTCGGGGAACTGAGATCCCACAAGCCGTGCGGTACAGCCAAAAATAAATACATAAAACCTCATCGGTACATCTGCTTTGCTTATCATGGTTCACACTCAGGGAAGATCCACTTTATGTTTTCTTCTGTTGAGAGTTCTCGGATGTGTGTCCTTATGCCCAGGAGACATGAAATCTTCTGAAGTCAGGACATACGCATCAATGTCTATGTTTACCATGTCTCTGAATCTCTGATATATGGGCCCTTGCTGATCCTGGAGAGACTGTCCCTGCCAGGGCTAGCCAATTCCTAAAGGTAGGGAACTACTGGGCTGAGAGCACAGCTTTCATATGCAAACCATCCAATCCAAAACCCATACCCCAACTCTCCTGTAGGGGCTTTCACAGAACTGTTATATTCTGGGTACCCTCCACCTGCCCGAATCACTCCAGGGCCAGGTGCCAGATAACTAGGGACAGTCCCTAGACCCCAGGGCCTGCTGAAATGATCCAAACTAACCAATCCTGAATATGCTTACACTGCTTGCCCATACTGTCCTATGGAAACCACAGGAAAGGCTATTGTGCTAGCCCTTGTGTTCCCTGCTCAGTCAGCCTCTTATCTAACCCCTCGGCTTCCACACATGGCCCCTCAGGGGATGGTACGCCCCTCTCCTCTTGGCATCTGTGACTCTAATGATCTGTCTTTTCAAGAACAATCATCCTCTGATCTGTTGGCCTCCTCATACCTGAATAATAACAAACCCTACATTTTAAAATAATATCCTAGGTTGCACAGTATTCCCGGGGATGCTAATGGTCATTCATTTGGTCCGAGTGGGTGTCTCCTTTCTAGGTGATTTGAAAGGTGTCAACAAGTTTTCTAAATCAAAACTACCTGTGACCAACCTGCTCAAATATATACTAGTCATTTTAACTAGATTAAGGAATGACATTGCTTGAGAGTGGTAATGTACTTACTTTCAGATCAGAGAAAATGATCTTAACTCTTAGGCACCTAGCAGAGCACAAGATGTAAAGAGGGGGCTGTAATGTGTGGATTTACGTAAGGGTGAGGAAGGTGGAGATATCCAGGCGTGCGAGCCCTGAGCAGCCAGGAGACTAACTGCAGAAGGGATGAGCAAGAAAAAAGACAAAACAGGAACTCCAGGTAAATGTCGACAGTTTCACAAGTTTAGATAAGGCCCAACCTTGGCATTAGGTTATCTTCAGACACTTCTTCATTCACAATTGGATATTTTTCTAAAATCGTTCTCTTTTTTTAATAACACAGCCATCTGTTTTGCTTAGGAGAGATAATTGTACAATTAGTACATTTTAATTTGCTAATCCAATGTGCCTTGCCCACACTCAAAGGAGACAAATGTAAAGTAAAAAATGTCTTAGATGTCTGCAGCCAATTAAGTTGACTGCCCTCTTTCCCCCGTGAGGGCCCGGTGTGCAATGTCTGCAAACAGCAGCCTCCTGGGTATAGTGTACACAGCCTATTGCCTGTATGGTTTGCCCTAAGAGACCTTGGAGACAGCCCTTTCCAGTGGACATTCAGGACTGACATGCTGTCCCTAATCTAGGCTCCAGACAGGTATGCGCGGTGCCTTTGGAAAGCCCCAGGGCACAGTGGCCGGGGTCCACATTGGCCAAGTCATAATGTCCATCCGCCCCAAGCTGCAGAACAAGAAGCATGTGACTGAGGCCCTCCACAGGGCCAAGTTCAAGTTCCCTGGCCGCCAGAAGATCCACATCTCCAAGAAGTGGGGATTTACTAAGTTTAATGCAGACAGGTTTGAAAACATGGTGGGAGAAAAGCGGCTCATCCCTGATGGCTGTGGGGTCAGATACATCCCTAATCATGACCCTCTGGACAAATGGCTTGCCCTGAGCTCGTGAGAGCCTTGGCGCTGTCCCCTCCTTACTCACGCCCACCAATAAATCCTACTTTCCTGTCAAAAAAAAAAAAAAAAAAAAAAAAAAGATGTCTTAGACGTATGAGGTAAAACTTGCCAGAATTCAGCTTTCAGGAAAGAAAGCTCAGGATAGGTTAGAGGTTCTGGCGATTTGAAAGGGCAGGCAGCTCAGTGTCCAGAGACTACAGTTAAGAGAGTTCTGGGGCTTCCCTGGTGGCGCAGTGGTTGAGAGTCCGCCTGCCGATG
>NW_006788259.1:867725-891277 GCF_000442215.2 Lipotes vexillifer | reverse complement strand
AAAAAAAAAAAAAAAAGAGAGTTCTGGAACTCAGGAGCCCATAACGAAGCCTGCTCACGTGCACAAGCCGTCTCCCATCTCTGGTGGAGATCTGGCTTGATCAGCATCCCGTGAGCACTTACTATTCTCAGTCCTGCCTCACCCACCTATACTTGATCCTCAACACAGAAGTCAGAGTAATCCTGTAAAGTCAAATAATGTCACTCCTCTGCTCAAAATCCTCCGGTGACCCAGACGGACTCTAATAAGAGCCAGAATCCTTGCGTCGCCCACAAGATGCTCTACTTTCTGGGCACCCATTGTCTCTCTGACCTATTTCCTTTCCTTCTCCTCACTTCTTCTGCTGCAGCCCTCCTTATTGTTCAAGAACATTACAGGCACACCCTCACCTCAAGCCTTCTCTACTTGTGGCTTTCCATATCTGGAGATTTATCTTCCTAAATATCCATCTGTACCCAAGCAACTGAAAATGGCTAAAGGTAAACATACAACCTCACATTCTTGAGGTCTGTTCACAAATGCTGTCTTCTCTCTGAGGTCGCTCAGACCATCCTATGTTAACTTGCAAGCTTCCTGCCGACCACATCACCAACTTTCTTCCCTGCTTTCGTGTTCTTAACATTTATCGACTTCTCACACACCACGTATGTTATTTATTTATTTTTGATTTCCTATCTATTCCCATTAGAATATAAGACACTGGAGGTAAGGGGTTTTGTTTTTTTGTTCATTGTCTTATGCCCCATATAAAACACAGTAAACAGTGCCTAACTTGTACAGACCTCAGAAATATGTGTTAATTGAATAAATGAAAGACATTCCATTAGATGCTTGACACAGAGTTAAGAATGAATAACTATTCCCATCCCTGGGGAACGCCGTATACAGGTGGGTGGCAGAACCAATGTTTACAACACAAACTTGTAAATTTAAGTTGTTAGAAAAAGGTGGGGTGACTTGTACCAAAGTAGTGGTGCTGAGGACTCCTAAAGCTCTTGAGAACAGAATGTCCCTCTCAGAGGAGATGGCCCCTCTCCTGGTCACTAAAAGATGGCAATGACACAAAGCCATTGCAAACATGATGAACAGACATTCTGACCAGTCAGAAACAGCCCCATTTTAAATACTCACGGCAATTGATAATTCAGATGGATAAATGAAGATGGTTATTCCTTTTACAAAAATGCTGTAGAGATGCTCAAAATAGTGTTCCTGATTCGTTTAAAATATTTATATTTGAAATAAAAAATTTTAAACTTCTGCTCTAGTCATTATCTACTGAGCTCCTAACCATGTGTCAGGCACTGTGCTTGGAGCTAGGAGGGAAGGAAAGATAAAGAGGATGTAATTTCAAGCCTGTAGGAGCAGAGAGTACACCTATCTGCTTATAGATAATTTTAGTAATAGAATGGCAGAAGGCTTATTCCTTAAAACCACTAATTACCATAAACTCATTAGAGATGAATGCAAATTCTTCATGGAGATACTTGTCATCAATAAGAAGGTTAGGGGAAAGGACAGATTGTTTTCAAGCAAGGCATTATCCGGAGTTAGAATCTCTCTTGGTTCTCCCTGATGCTTAACCTCAAAGAAACTCCACTGTTCTAAGTCACTAACAGTAATGAATGCCATATCTGTATCTTCTGGATACACAATTTCCCCCAAGCACACCATGCTCTGAGTTAATTTAATTCATCACATTATTGGGTACCTGCTCTGTATGCATATATTGTTCATGACATTCCCTTTCTTTGCTTCCCCATCAATCAAATCTCTGCTCACCTTTTATACCCTATTCACATGCTACTTCAGTGAATTATCCCCTGAATTCCCTAGCTTGCCACTCAATCCACTTACCCATCTGTGCTTCCATAACTTGTGACATCACTTAACTAGTATTAGTTGAGTACTTCCTCTATGTGAGGCCTATCTCTAAAGTATGGGAATGTAAATATAAACAAAACAGAAAGAAAATTCCTTCCTGCATGACATTTAAAATCTGGAACATGGTTTATGCCGTAAAGAAATAAATATGTTATCAAGTGGTGATAAATGGTATTTAAAATAAAGTGGTGTAATATCATTAGAGTCCTTCCCCGATTTCCTCGTTATATACAAAGGAATGGGATAATCAAGGAAGGATGCTGAGGAGATGGCATTTGAGCAGATACTTGAAGGGATACTTTGCATGCAGAAACACATGCAAAGGCCCTGAGGCAGGTACACGTTTGGGAGCTCTAAGAAGAGTAAGTAGGTCAATGTGTCCTGAGCACCATGATGGTCGGGGAGGCATTCAGAGAGATGGCTGAGCCAAGTCATACTGTGACCTTACCAAGGACTTCAGAATTTAAGTGTGATGAGAGGCCATAGGAAGTTTTTGGACATGAGAATTACACCATCTAAAAGATTACTCTGGCCGCTATGTAGAGAAGAGACTGGAGGGGAACAGGAGTGGAAGCAGCAAGTTCAGAGGGAGATTATCCCTGCTGAGAAATACTGGTGTCACTTATTTTGTATTTAGTTGCTTATGGTTTTTTACTGTAAGTTGCTTAAAGGTGGACCCAGCAAATGCCTGGCACTTAGTAGATGTTTAATAAGTGCTTACGGAAGGAAGGAGGGAAGGATTGAGTAAATAATTAATGAGTATGATGATTCTTGAATGTAGTTAGAAGAAACTCAGATGGGAAAGTGTTGCTCTTTCCCAACAACAATACAAAAAGAAAAGTCTTCCTTATTTTTTCAGTGAAAGGAACAAATTTGTTTTTTTTGTTAGAAAACTGGAAAAGTTGGGTCCTACTCGCATTCCAACACCAAAAATGAATGTACAGCCATGAAGATGGCTTCATTCTGCAAAAACTGACCATTGGTTTTAAGAGTTATTGGAAACAGAAAGAAAGAATGGCTCCCATTTATTGGAAGTGGGCAATGTTTTTCTAAACAAGAGAGAAATACTTCTTCCTTCTCTCTTAATGGGTGGTACTGTGCTCTTTTGGGCTTACAGAAAGCCAAGGCCATTGAGCAGATGGTCCATTATTGGGGTAGAGGAAAACAAATCTCTCATCTGAAATTAGTTTAACTTGGGAAGAAAATTTTCACTTTCACAGACGTACTTGAAGTTGGCACAAAAATGGGAACATGTTGAATTTAAATCAATTTCTCTGCTTCCTTATGCTTTCTGTTATCTATTAGTCAAATGCTTTTCTGCTATATTTGGCAAAATAACAATAAAGAATAAACTTTCGTCCTAAATACAATGATAAATCACCCAAAAAGAACTTGTAACAAGACTGTGCTTAGGACTTCATTAAAAAATTCCAATTCAGTCCCGGCCACAAGAATTTAACATTTGAACAATCAGTTTCACTCATAAACCAAGCCTTTGGATAGGAAAAAATGGGCAGTGTCACTGTGTCTGAGTCACAAGCATGCAATTCACCTTGTCTGGAAAGATGGTTAAGGATGTCCTGATGAGTAATTGTAGATGGTTATAATGTCTCTGAGAATTTGGGGTAAAAACATACCCACATTCAGACACAGGTTTACAGTACACACTCAGTGATGTCTGAGCACATGATCGACACTAAAGAAACTCCTTCTTGGAATATCCTTAATCCCTGGCACCCTACACCACAGTCTTATTTTTACATTTTACGTTGCCTATGGAATCTGTTTCAATCTTAGGGGATTTGTTGGTAAATAGCCATTCTATTTTTGAGTTGTTTGGGTGGAAACACTGGAGGTCTCCTTAACTCCTCTTTGTCTCACATACTCTGCATCTAATTCATCAATAAATCCTGTCAGCTCCATCTTTCAAATATACCCCGAATCTTCCTACTTCTCACTGCTCTGCTGCCATTATTATCTTTCTTCTGGAATATTGCAAGTTCCCTAGCTTGTCTCCCTGCTTCTGACTTCAGGAGCCACAGGGAGGCAGGTAAAAATACATCTCTCCTCTCCTCAGTCCCCACAATGGTTTTGCATCAGGGTAACAGACAAAGTCAGTAGAATATAGGGCACTATGTGACCTGTGTCTCCTAGACTCCTTTACCTTTCTAACCTCATCTCCTATGATTTTCCCCTTTATTCACTCTGCACCAGCCATGTCTCTGGCAAAAATCAGATATGGTGTTGCCTCAGGGCCTTTGCATATGCTATTCTCTCTTTCTGGTTTGCTTATCTCCGGGTATTTGCATAGCTCGTTACTTTCTTTCTCTGAGGATTTATTGAAAAGTCATCTTCTAAGTGAGGCCACCCTCTCTAAAATTGCCATACCACACCATACCATACCCTTCCTGCTGTATTTTACTTCCTGGTATTCACTCCAATGTAGTAGACTGTATATTTTATATACATTTCGTAATTGTCTTTTCCTCTACTAGAATAGAAACTCCAAGAGGACAGAGATTTATCTATATTCACCACTGTATCCCCTAGACACTAGAATAGTGCCTGGTACACGCTAAAGATGTAATAAATAATTCTGAATTAATTGATTAATTTATAATTTTGAATTCTCCCTATCCAAATACATTTTATTTACAAATAATAATCTATGAGACTTAATTTGGGGTTTTTTCTAGATAGAGTGTTCGTGAAACTCCTTGGTTCTTTTGCTTCAGTCATAAAGTGAAAGCAATAAAAAAAATTAAGAAATATGAAAAGTGAGAAATTTAGCATGAGGAGAAGGAATCATAATATGTGGACCAAGAGGCTGTGCTGTGTCCATAAGTCTTTGTTGTAACCTGGGTAAACCACAGGAACTAGAATGGAACACTCAGCAAAAGTAAGATCCAAGCTCTCATCCCTCATCTCTACTTCTTGTAGATGTTAGAATTAACTCAAAAACTTAGTCAGTTTCTTCATATGCAATGAAGAAATGAAGCTGACTCCTTGAAGCCTTTCCTAAGCTCTAATGTCATGATTGCTTACTTAGTAAAGAATTTTTTTTAAATAACAGATACAGCATGAGAAATCTTTACTATTAAAAGGAAATTTATGGTAAGAAAAATTTTTTAAATACTGAAGAAGCAACTCTTAAGAAAGGATGAAACTGGATCTAGGGCTTGTAGCATCAAGAGTTTGTGGGTTTTTCCCTAGAGCACTGCCATTAAGGGGACTCAGCATCCAAGGCCCAGGCTCTGTCCCTCGGTTCACATTCCTGAGGTAATATGACTAACCTCAGGTAATATGACTAACCTGACCTCCAAGGGGAGTCAGGGCCAACCTGATGTTGCCAGAGAACCAGGGTGATGTGAGAGAACTGTGGACCAACCATTACGGATGGGAGACTGTTCTCAGAGAAAAGGACCAAGAACAACTTCCTCAGAGTGTCTACTGAAACTTTCCATCCCAGGGAATCTAAAACAGTAGGTTTGACATCAGCACCAGTTTGACATCACACAATGGAGAGCATTCTAGGTAGATGATACTTTTTTGACTCTTTAATCACCAATATTAAGATCAACAATTCTTTTTTTTTTTAATTCAAATGGCAGGTTACTGACATGATAATCTTAGATGACCCTCAAAATACTATCTGTTCAGGGCTTCCCTGGTGGCGCAGTGGTTGAGAGCCCGCCTGCCGATGCAGGAGACACGGGTTTGTGTCCCGGACCGGGAAGATCCCACATGCCGCGGGGCGGCTGGGCCCGTGAGCCATGGACGCTGAGCCTGCGCGTCCGGAGTCTGTGTTCCGCAGTGGGAGAGGCCACAAGAGTGGGAGGTGTGCGTATCGCAAAAAAAAAAAAAAAAAAAAAAAAAAAAAAATACTATCTGTTCAGTCAATATTGATCTCAGTAACTTAATTTTATAGGTCATAAAAATCAGTTTGTATGCTTTCCCCCATGCAACCCAGACCCCACATTAAATAAAACCCTCTTCCAGTTCAATCAGACCCCACATTAAATAAAACCCTCTTCCAGTTCAATCTGCCTCAAAGGGCCCAACTAAAATTTCCTCGACAGAAATAGATATGGACTAATTTAAAACTTTTTCATATTATGTGTTCAATAACATTTCTTTGTAATTAGTTATTTTAAAATTAACTGTGAAAAATATTACTGTGATTCTTCGATCTACTTTGTCTCACCACCCAGTCTCTGAAAGTTCGATTTTAGGGCTGATCTAAAAAATAAACAAAATCTATTTCTAAGTGTACAGTGTGCATGCTCACAGGTAGGAATTCTTATTTGATCTCTTGCCTAAAACCTAACATATAGTAAGTTTTAACTGTCATTTATGTGGCATCTTAAAATATCACCCACTTTTTATTTCAGGATAAGTCTCTTTACCCCTTCATAGTACAGGGCTCGTCCAGTTTACATAGTGCTATGCTGATTTTGGAGCAGATTTTGAATTCCCAAAAGAGCTATGTGTCCTTGCCAATCTTCTGTCAAATTAAGTTTAATTCATAAATAAAGGCCAAAAATTCAACCAAGGCTGTATTGAGAAGATTTCTTTTCTGATTTCCCTGAACCAGAATTTTTGGAGTCTCTGAAGCCTGAGTGCATATTCTGGTTTCTAAGTTTTTTCTATTGATATTTTTTCCCTCAGATTACATTGGTAGAAATTAAATGGTTCATTGCGTTGGGGGGAATTTGACTCTTTGCTCAATAGATGAAATTTAAGATACTTTTCCTGCCTAGCTTTTACTTCCATTTGACAAGCTTCAGGCAGAATTTAAAGCAGGAATCCAGTACATCTAAACGCTGCTATAATGAGATAGAAATGGGCTTTCCATAGACTCTTTCCTTGAGACTTATATTACTCAACAGTGCCTTCTCTTATCCCCCCAAATTTAATGAAATGTATAAGTTGTCTCTTCTCAACAGAAGGCTTCAAAATACTAGGAAAGTCTCTAACGTAAGTTTTGGGAAAAACTGAATTATATCAGACACCAATAGACAATAACTACTTCAAAAATAGAAACTATTGATACACTCTAAGAATGTTTTGACCAGGGAATAATGGTGTGAATTGGTAATAAATTTTACCAGTATAATTACCGTAAAGCCTATTTTTTCCCTAAACTTTTGTCTTTTGCCTTCCAAGAGATTTAAAGTTGCAAGAATTCCTCATGAGACTTACAAAAATAATGAAAAGGATAGAAAGGCTTCTAAGACGTGAGGTGAAGGCACTAGGTTGATTTAGCTCAGGGAAGTGCCTGAGGGGTGGATTTACCTTCAAACATTTGGAGAACTGTTCTAGGATGCCAGTGGCCAGATGTCCTTCATTGCCACAAAGGGCAAACCAAGAGACAATGGGCTAAAATTCCAGTAGAAACATGGGAACACGTTTCTAAGTGTGTAAGGCAGTAGTTTACAACCCAAGTGTATATTGATTCAACTGGGAGCTTTAAAAAATTACCATGCCTTACGGTTACCAAGGGGGAAAGGGGGAGTGGGATGAACTGGGAGATTGGGATTGACATATATTCACTAATATGAATAAAATAGATAACTAATGAGAACCTGCTGTATAGCACAGGGAACTCTACTCAATGCCCTGTGGTGACCTAAATGGGAAGGAAATCTAAAAACGAGGGGATATATGTGTACATATGACTGATTCACTTTGCTGTATAGCAAGAAACTAACACGACATTGGAAAGCAACTATACTCCAATAAGAATTAATTTTAAAAAATTACCAATGCCTCAGAAAAATTAAATCAGCTTAAGCACTGGTATTTTTTTTAAAGTCTCTCAGGGTATGCTAATATACAGGTAAGGCTGAGAGCGAGTGTTAGACAAGAATGTTCTATGAAATGATGTCATTAAAGCATATTAAGAATTGAGCAAATGAGTTAGAGACAAAGAAAACATGCCCGTCGTTCTCTAAAGATGTTTGTTTTCAAGTCTCAACCCTAGAGGAAGCTCTCAATGTTTTTCCATATCTGTGATTTCAGAAGGATACAAGTGCCATTTGCAGATCCAGAATTTAGACATGGAGTCGAGGTAATGTTCCTGCTTCCTGTAGGGGATTACTCATTATAAAACCAAACACAGTCTCCTAAACCTACCAGAAACAGAGTAATCATTAGGTTACTAAGTAGCTCTGACTCTGCTACCCTGAGATTCACCTGCCTCTTAGAGTTGTATCATTTTTTACTATAATGCCAACACCACCTGCCTGGGACATAGAAGGACGCTGCCCTGATCCCATTTCCAGCACTTTGGCTCAAATCTCTGCCCTTTCTCTTTGGAAGCAAGCTGGAAATCCCAGAGTGAATAACAATAAGTCAGTAAGATCTAAAGAGTATAATCCCAGACATGTTGACAAACTTCAAAAATCTATTTATGCCTTCTCAGCTTATTTGCCAAGCCTGTTCCAATCCACCTGCTGCCTTGAGACAACTACACTACCCCCCTGCAATCCAGGCACAAGTTGTAAATATCTGGCTAATTTCTTTCCTTTGCTTTTACCCTACCTATCCCCTATATGGTAACTGCATAGTCTGGCCACACGGGATCTCTTTCTATTCTACACAATATCTCTCTGGTTAAAACTCAGATAAGATTGGGGCTTCCCTGGTGGTGCAGTGGTTGAGAGTCCGCCTGCCGATGCGGGGGACACGGATTCGTGCCCCGGTCCGGGAAGATCCCACATGCCGCGGAGCGGCTGGGCCCGTGAGCCATGGCCGCTGAGCATGCGCGTCCGGAGCCTGTGCTCCGCAAATGGGAGAGGCCACAACAGTGAGAGGCCCGCGTACCGCAAAAAAAAAAAACAGATAAGAAGATTCAGTGCTTTAGGTTACAGGAGAAGAAAGAACAGGAAAAGAAGGAAAAGAAGGAGCAGGAAGAGGAAAAAGGGGGAAGGGGAAGGAGGAGGAGAGGGAAGAGATGAAGAGGAAGGAGAGAAAGAGGAAGAATTGAATGAAGAGGCGGGGGGGGGAGAGAAACCTAACTTTTTAAATCAATACTATGTGTCAGCTGCTTTATTTCCAGTATGTCTATATAGTATTATGATCTTCAAAATAAACATGGGTATTGAGTATTATTTTCCAGACAATGAGACACAGTTTACAGAGGTGAAATAACTCTCCCAAGGATACACAGATATAAGAATCAGGCTGAGATTAAATAGGAGCCTATCCTACTAGACAGCTCACGATCTTTCCACTCTCTTTGCTTTTCTTCCTCAGTCCTATTTCTGGAAAAAATGAGTCATATCTCCCCAGATTTGCCACAAGTCCAGGACACGTCAATCCCATAGCATTTCGCATGAGTGACACCTGCAAGAATTGTACAATGTAGTTTCCATAAATCCATCTCTCCTCAAGTATTTATTCTACAGATGACCTACTCTTCAAATGAGAGACTCTATATTCCTTCCTTCAGTTCTGATCATTACATTTAGGTATGTCATATTCAAACCACAGGAAATTAAAAAAGAAGATGAAAAATCATAAAAAGAAAAGGGGGGAAAATCATTTACTTAAGAGGAACAAGGATAAGAATTATAGTAGACCTCTCATCAGAGAACAGGAAATCAAGAAGAGAGTGAGTTAGTGTTGAAAATAAAAACAAAAAAACCCCCAAAATCTAAAATTCTGTATCTATCAAAATTATCCTCTGAAAGTGAATTAAAAATTTACAGAAAACCACAAAACTGGAATTCATCACCAGCCAACCTACTCTGCAGGAAATATTAAGAGAATTTCTTCAGAGAGAAGGAAAATGATAAAGGTCAGAAACTTGGATCTACATAAAGAAAAGAAAGCATTGAAGAAGGAACATATAAAGGTAAAATAAAATCTTTTTTTTTGAATTCTTATTTGATCTAAAAGATACTTTTAAGAACAATAATAATAACAATGTATTAGGTGATTATAAAGGAGTGAAATGAGTGACAGCAATGTCACAGGGGAATCAGGGAGAAATTGAGAATAATTTTTTATAAGTACCTAAACTACTTGGTAAGAGTAAAGTATTATTTGTTTTTCTTTGTTTTTTTAAATTAATTTTTATTGGAGTATAGTTGCTTTTTTTAAATTAAATTTTATTGGAGTATACTTGCTTTGAGCATAGTATTACTGGAAATTGGACTTAAAGTAGATAAAAATGTAAATTGTAGGGCAATCAGTGAATTTTTAATATAATCAATATGCTAAGATAGGAGATAAAATGATATAAATTGATCAATTAAAACTAGAGAAGTCAGAGAGAAAGGGGGAAAATAAATGCAATGAATAAAAAAATTTTTCAAATATGGTAGGTATTAATCCAATTAAAATTCACATAAGATGTGCATAGTTTAAATAAACCAATTGAAAAACAGAGGTTTTTAGTGTTTTTGGTGTTTTTTTTTTACATCTTTATTGGAGTATAATTGCTTTACAATGTTGTGTTAGTTTCTGCTGTATAACCAAGTGAATCAGCTATATGCATACATATATCCCCATATCCCTTCTCTCTTGCGTCCCCCTCCCACCCTCCCTATCCCACCCCTCTAAGTGGTCACAAAGCACCAAGCTGATCTCCCTGTGATATGCAGCTGCTTCCCACTGGCTATCTATTTTGCATTTGGTAGCGTATATATGTCAATGCTACTCTCTCACTTCATCCCTGTTAGAGTGGTTTTAAAAGTAAAAATGACCCAGTTCATGTTGTCTGTAAAAGCCTACTTTATTATTTTTTAATTTTTATTTTATACTGGAGTATAGTTCATTAACAATGTTGTGTTAGTTTCCGGTGTAGAGCAAAGTGATTCAGTTATAGATATACATGTATCTATTCTTTTTCAAATTCTTTTCCCAGTTAGGTTAAGCCTACTTAAAATACAAATATTTTAATAGTTTAAGAGTAAAGGAACAGAAAAAGCTACATCATACTAATACAAACAAAAAGAAAGCAGTATTGATTTCAGACAAAAAGGACTTCAGGACAAGGAAAAGACTCAGAGATAAATAGAAGCATTACATGATGATAAAGAGTCAATTCTCGACGAAGACATAGTAATCCTAATTGTGTATGCACCTAACAAAAGAGCATGAAAATACACGAGTCAAAAACTGATAGAACTAAATGGGGAAATAGACAAATCCATTCTCAATGGCGATTTCAACACCCCTTTCACTATTTGATAGATCAGGCTGGCAGTAAATCACTAAGGATACAGATGACTTAAACAGCAGTATCAATCAACTTGATCTAATTGACATGCATGGAATACTTCATTCAATAGCAGAATATACATTTTTCTCAAGATTACATGCAATATTATCCAAAATATAACAAATTCCAGGCCATTAAAACACATCTTAGCAAATTTGAAAGAACATAACAAAGCATGTTCTCAAACCACAGTGGAAATAAATTATAGAGATAGCTGGAAAATCCACAAGTATTTGGAAATTAAATAACATACTTCTAAAGAGCCTATGAGTCAAAAATGAAGTCCCCCCCAATTTTTTAAATATTTTGAACCAAATATAAATGAAAACACAACATGAACATTAGAGAGATGCAGCAAAAGTAGTGTATAGAAGGAAGTTTATAGCATTAAATGCTTATATTAGAAAATAAGAAAGATCTGAAATGAACAACCTAAATTTCACTTTAGAAAATTAGAGAAAGAATAGCAATTTAAGCTTTAGGTAGCAGGAAAAAGCAAGAAGTAATGCAAATTAGAGCACAAATCAATGAAATTGAAAAACGGAAACCAACAGAGAACATTGCTTTTAAAAATATGGTTCTTTGAAAAAAACAACAAAGTTGATAAACTTCTAATCAAGCCAACCAAGAAAAAAATGAGGGAAGACAGAAATTACCAACACCAGAAATGAAAAAGGGAATAACACTAATGATAATAAGGAAATACTACAAAAATCTCTATTTGTACAAATTTGATAATGTAGAAAAAATGAACCAGTTCCTTGAAAGATACAAACTACTAAAATTCATACAAAGAGAAATAGATAACCTGAATAACTCTATGCTTATTAAAATTGAAATAATATTTTAAAACCTTCTAAAAATAATTACCAGACCCAGATATTTTCACTGATGATTCCACCAAGTAATTAAGGAAGAAACAATACCTATTCTCTGTAATCTCTTCCAGAAAGATACAAGCAGAGGGAATGCTTCCTAATTTATTCTCTGAAAACAGAATTACCTTAACATGTAAAGCAGATAATATTTACAAGGAAAGAAAAAAGCAGGTCAGTATCTTCCATGAACATAGATGCAAAAACTTCAACGAAACATCAGTAAATAGAATCTAACAATGTATTAAAAGAATTATACACTAGGAACAAGTGGGATTTATTCCAGGTATCTAAAGCTAGTATAACATTTGAAAAATCTACCTGTGTAAGCCAACACATAAGCGGGCAAAAGAAGAAAAAGAAGATGCTGAAAAGCATTTGACACAATCCAACATCCGTTCATGATAAAAACTCTCAATACTCTGGAATAGAGGGGAACTTCCTCAACGTGATAAAGGATATCTACACAAAACCTACACCTAACATGGTAGCTCATGATAGGAGGCTGGATACTTCCCCACTAAGACTGGGAAAAAGGCAGAGATTCTCTTACCACTTCTGTTCAGCATCATACTGAAAGTTCTAGCTAGTGCAATAAAGCAAGAAAAGATTGGAAAGGAAGAAATAAAACTCTTTGATGATGACATGACTGTATAGAAATCTCCACTGAATCTGCAGAAAAACACTCCTGGAACTAATAAGCAAATATAGCAAGATCACAACATACACATCAACACAAAACTCAATTGCTTTCCTGTATACCAGCAATGAATAATTGAAATTTGAAATTAAAAAACATTTACAATCGCACCAAAAATGAAGTGCTTAGGTGTAAATGTAACAGCATGTACAAAATTATACGCAGAAATCTAAAACATTGATGGAAGAAATCAAATATCTAAATAAATGGAGAGATATTCCATGTTCCTGCACTGAAAGACTCAATAGTCTTATGATGAAACTTCTTCCCAAATTAATCTGCTTATTCAACCCAATCACTAGCAAAATCTGATATCAGCACAGTGTCTAACATTTACATGAAAAGGCAAAGGATCTAGAAGGCTCAACAAAATACTGAAGAACCACAACACATTCTCTGATTTCAAGACTTAAATTAAGAAGTTACAGTCATCAAGAGAGTATAAAGGATGGCAGATGTTAGGGGCCAGGTTTCTTACTGTTGGAGGGAGTTACGGACAAGCAAGGGGAGAAGTCTAGAATGACCCATGTGGTAAGAGATTAGAGTTGAGCGTGTTAGCATGAACTCATGTTTAGCTTAATATAAATACTTATAGATATGTGTGTATACAGTATCACTACACACATATATATTTCCTTGCTCTGTCAGCTGAGAGGGCCTAGTGGTACTGACACTCCAGTCACAATGAGCACAACTGGGACACAGATCTTGGATTCTAATACAATTCTCAGTAAAAGGAAGTAGGGACCCTTAGAGAAATGACTTCCTGGAGGACTGGGTCAGTGGATATATAAGATACACTTGGAGCATCTTGTAGTGCTAAAAAACCCCTAAAAAACAAAACCAGTCAAACAAACCAAAAACCCCCAATGATGTTATGTCAAAGGGATACAGGAATTAACTGAAAGAGCTCCCAATGGCCAAAGCTAGAACACCTGAACAACAAATAAACATGAATTGGATAATAGTCCAAAATGTAAAATAAATATCCATGAGTCCACATTGATATACACGAGTGACTGAATAAATAAATCAGTAGAACAGATACAGCTCCCATCCAGAAGAATTCCAATAATTTACATAATACCATTCATGGAGGTGGAACATAATTCCCCATTCCTTAGTGTGAGCTGCATATAGTCACTTCCTTCCAAAGAGTATAGTGTGGAAAAGGGGGGGAAAAAGAGTATGTAACAATGGAGAAATGTGACAAATACTACCTCAGCCAGGAGATCAAGGTTAACATCAAGAGCCATAGTCATATTGATAGGATATTACCTTAATATGCTGTGATGAGAATGGTCCTTTAACTCTGTGGTTTTCTTACCGGAAGGCAAGCGAGACAAGGTGACGGTCTTGGTTCTGGAGGGGAAGGGGAAATTACCAGTTATAGGGGAACTGATGTCAGGTGGGCTCATTAGTTACCAGGGAAACCAGTAGAGGGGCACACCCTCACCAGCCCCTTGGATTAGAGCAATCACCAGCTGGGGCCTGGGACAAGTGGGTAGGAAGGTCAGTCATGTTTATAGGGTATCGGTGAAGCAGGCATTGGTCGGGCAGGGGGTGTACAGAGAGCTAGAGAACAGCCATCTTGGGCTTCCCTGGTGGCGCAGTGGTTGAGAGTCCGCCTGCCGATGCAGGGGACACGGGTTCGTGCCCCGGTCCGGGAAGATCCCACATGCCGCGGAGCGGCTGGGCCTGTGAGCCATAGCCGCTGAGCCTGCGCGTCCGGAGCCTGTGCTCCGCAACGGGAGAGGCCACAACAGTGAGAGGCCCGCGTACCGCAAAAAAGAAAAGAGAACAGCCATCTTGAGGGGCCTGACCACGAACTCCACCCTCACACATCCTGCACGACCGACCCTAATGATCTTGGCCCACCCCTCTTCCACAATATCCCTGGGCTCAGTTTTGTAGGGGCATTGCAACCAGACACCACAAATACACTACAGACAGCAGCAGTCAGAGAGCATCAAGAGTAAGATACCTAGTACACTCAGAACAGTAATTTGCCAGGATGTGGGCAGATTTTGGAGCCAAGTGCTTACCGGGTCAATGGAAAGGGAGTCAATAGCAGCAGTGCCCCGTCCAGTTACAAGGAAGGCAAGGCCACCCCCGGTTTTCACAAACCTAGAGCCACCTGCATGGGGAGCGGAAGGCCCAGCTTTAAAAGGAACATTCTGGTGGCCTAGCCAGGAGTCAGCAGTCACAGCATAGGTCTGCCACCCCATGTTATGTTGAGTGCCATCAGAGGTGGACCTGGTAGGTCTTTCCAAACAAAGCACAGTTAATCCCACTAGTTGGACTTGTGTGTCCAGAAGCCAGCCTATACCACCCACATAGCATAGCGCAGGGGGCTCATGGGCGGTCAGCTGTACGGTCATGTTTACCAACGGGGGTCCTTCTGATATATTGACATGTGGGCCAGGAAGATGGTGAGTCTTTGTCCCCCATGGTCAGTAGTCCCCACATCGTCACAGTAGCCAGATCAATTTTTCATGGAAGTCCAGAGGCATCCGGCTGTAGACCCAGCAATTCGACTCATTTTGCAGTGAGGCCACTGTTGCTGCTCAGTTTTCAAATAGATTTCCTCCTCTTGGGCTAGGGATGAAATGTGGGACATCTAACAGGTCCAGCACAGGGGAGATCATGACAGTTAAGCAAAATACAAGCATTAACTGCATTCAGAGATAATGCCACAGCCGCCTGTGTTGTTGTTTTTTGTTTCTTTTTGTTTGTTTGTTTGTTTGTTTTTGCGGTACACGGGCCTCTCACTGTTGTGGCCTCTCCCGTTGCGGAGCACAGCCTCTGGACGCGCAGGCTCAGCGGCCATGGCTCACGGGCCCAGCCGCTCCGCGGCACGTGGGATCCTCCCGGACCGGGGCACGAACCCGTGTCCCCTGCATTGGCAGGAGGACTCTCAACCACTGCACCACCAGGGAAGCCCCCGCCTGTGGTTTTTGTCCTGGTTTGCAATACAGTTCAGAAAACTTAAGTTTTCAGTAATACAATAACATGTCCAAAACCATGTATACAAGTGGCCACCTAGTTTTACCTTGCATGTCTGAACCACAGTGACTCCATTTTGACTTTCAAATGCATTCTCCTCCTCAATGGCCAAAGCAGATGCACAGCGCCTGTCTGAAAGATCACAGAACAGACTGCTCTGGTCAGTAAAATTGAAGTTAAACCATGTATTGAATATAAGCCAGAATGACTTCCCCATACCTCAATGTGTACAGATTTTTCCATCATTTCCCTTTTTGACTGTAAAACTTTCAATAGAAAGTATTGATGATCAAAATATCCATCCCTCAGTGCTGGGGTGCTGGCTCCTACCCCAGGTTCAGATCATGTCCCTTGGTGCTAGGCCTCCTTTATATTTGCCTAGTCCATTCACATTGGGGGAAAACTAATCAGATCTCCTGAACAGGCTCAAGGTATGTTAATGGGGAAACACTTTATAGGCTATCCATTTTATCCCTTATACCCAACTATCACACAAGCATTGTACATCTGTTTTTAGCAGCAGACTTAAAGCAAGCAGTGTCACATTTCATGAGTAGTTATATTGCAGGAAAGGTGACCCCTTCCAGGGCCCGAGAGTGAGCTCTTGTCTAACATTCGGAAATGAATTGTCCAAGGAGACACACGTGCTGACAAAGCAAGAGACTTTATTGGGAAGGGGCACCTGGGTGGAGAGCAGGGGGGTAAGGGAACCCAGAAGAACTACTCTGCTACATGGCTCACAGTCTCAGGTTTTATGAGAATTGGGTTAGTTTCCAGGTTGTCCCTGGCCAATCATTGTGACTCAGGGTCCTTCCTGGTGGCGTGCGCATCACTCAGCCCACATGGATTCCAGAGAGGAGGATTCTGGGATGTTGGTAGGACATATGGACTGGCGTCTCCTCTCTCCTTTTAACCTTTCCCGAATTCTTCCAGTTGGTGGTAGCTTGTTAGTTCCACATTCCTTATGAGGACCACCTGTTGTGAGTTAACTCATGCAAGTGGCTACTATTGGGCCTGGCCAGGGCCGGCAGTTTAGGACAGTGGTTCCCCTAACAGCTATACTCTGTGACAATGTCACTAGATAATTTTCTTTCCATCCAGAGCACCAGGGCAAAAGTATGGCTAGCACAATAACTTTCATAAATACAGACCTCAATTAACAGAACTAGAATTTAACATCCACTGAAACATAACATTGTGCTAAAATTACCCTCATCTCCACCAAACACAGCCAAATCAAAACTAATTTGTTTGCAAAATAAGTCTTGTCAATTGACCGCATAGACTCCTCCAAACTGGCTGAGGGGGAACTCCTCAGGAGTCTCAGACTGAATTCCCAAAAGGCCTCTCAAGGCCAGGAAGGACATGCCAAAGGCCTATCAGGCTCTGCCTTGGTGGATTTTTCTCTTCTAGACGTTCCCAAAGTATTGAGATTCCTGAGTTAATTAATTTTCTTTATTTAACTTAGCTTAGTTTCAAGTTACCAAAATCTAGAAAGACTAATTTAGACAGACATTCCCAAAGCATAATTATTTCTATAGAGTTTACCTAAAAGCTCTTTTTTCTCCTTTCCACTTAAGATTAAAGTTCCAAAGAACCCAGGTAGATCATTTACATCTCAAAGGCACAAGAGAAATACCAATTCCTTCTATAAGTAGAAAGCTAGCTTAACCAATTACAAACATCTCACTTGGATTCAATATCTGAGCCATTAAGGCCATTGATCTCCAGATCTGTTGGCAGCTCCCATTCATCAAGGAGAGCCACCACAAGGCCGCACATACTAGTGGACAGTCACCCTAGGATTTTCCCCGCAACTTTCAGGATCACCCCTGGAACTTTTGGGCCCCATATTTTAGTGGACAGCCACCCCGGCATTGCCCCTGAAACTTCTGGGATTACCCCTGGAATTTTTGGGCCCCCTGTATTAGTGGACAGCCTCTGCAACTTTCCATTCCCCGTCCTGTATTTCCCAACATTTCCGTGCTCACGGGAGTTTCCTTGGTCCCCTGGCTTCTCTGCCAGGTGTTGGGCTGCACCCCGAAGGCCTACAAGGCCTGTGCTTACCCAGCTTCAAGACCAAAGAAAGAGCTGAGTCAGCGACAGAGACCTCAGTGGTTTAATGGATGGGGGAGCATACCTGTCTGAAGCAAGGTCCTAGAGCAACACCCCACCGTGTGCAGCGGACAGGACATGGCAGCAGGCTTAACGCAGGGGAGGAAGTGGAGTTTATAGGGGAATTGATGTCAGGTGGGCTCATCAGTTACCAGGGAAACCAGTAGAGGGGCACGCCCTTCACAGCCCCTTTGATAAAAATACCACCAGCTGGGACGTGGGGTAAGTGCGTAGGAAGGTCAGTCGTGTGCATAGAGTGTAGGTGAAGCAGGCACTGGTTGGGCAGAGGATGTACAGAGAGCAAGAGAACAGCCATCTTGAGTGGCCTGACCATACACCTCCCCAAAACCCATCACTGCAGTCCAATTCTGAGAGGAAAAGTGAGAAACTTAGCACAGCCAAAAGGAGGTGTGGAGACATCACAATTAAATGTAATGTGGTAGCCTGAATGGGATCCTGGAATAGAAAAAGGAAATCTGAAAAATGTGTGGACTCTAGTTAATAATCATGTAATGATATCAGTTCATTAGTTGTGACAAATAACTCACTACAGTAATATGAGATGTTAACAACAGAGAAACCCCGGTGTAGGGTATATAGGAACCCCCTGTACTCTCTTCACAAGCTTTCTGTAAATCTAAAAGTATTCTAAAATAAAAAGTCTATTTTGAATAAACACTGAGAAAGCATTTTCTGCAATCCCTATTTTCCCCTTTAACCTCTCTTCTTCTGTATTTGTGTTATTTATTCATGTTTTACTGAAGTAAGTCTTCAGTTTTATGACTGAAAAAGAATTCAATTTAAAATGGCATAAGTCATAAGATCGAACAAATACATGTAGGGACTAGGTCTAATAATGCTTATATTTATTTCTGCATATAAAAATGCTCAATGCCTTGAGAAAATAGTCTGATTAAATAACAAGGAACATAGCTACAGATGAACAAAAGGCAGTGTGAACAGGACTCTAGAGGATTTTATCTACTAAGAGGACTCTGGCCAAAATGTTGGAATAACTGATAACACCACAGCTCTCAAAACCAATGAAATGATCATGTCAGGAATAAATGAAAAATTATGAGCATCAACTTGCCAACATTTAGGTTGCTTCCATGTCTTGGCTATTGTAAACTGTGCTGCAATGAACACTGAGGTGCATGTATCCTTTCAAATCATGTTTTTCTCCAGATATATGCCCAGGAGTGGGATCGCTGGATCATATGGTAGTTCTACTTTTAGTTTTTTGAGGAACCTCCACGCTGTTTTCCATAGTGGCTGCACCAATTTACATTCCCATCAGCAGTGGAGGAGGGTTCCCTTTTCTCCACACCCTCTCCAGCATTTTTTATTTGTGGACTTTTTAATGATGGCCATTCTGACTGGTGTGAGGTGATACCTCATTGTAGTTTTGATTTGCATTTCTCTAATCATTAGTGATGTTGAGCACCTTTTCATGTGCCTGTTGGGTATCTGTATGTCTTCTTTGGAGAAATGTCTATTTAGAACAGACTTAACGGTTATCAAGGGAGAAGGGGGGGAATGGATTGAGAGTTTTGGATTAACAGATGCAAACTATTATACATAGAATAGATAAACAATAAGGTCCTACTGTAGAGCATAGGGAACCATATTCAATACCCTGTAATAAGCCACAATGGAAAAGAATATGAAAAAGAATAGATATATAGATATAGATATAGATATATATAAAACTGAATCACTTTACTGTACTCCAGAAACTACACAACGTTGTAAATCAACTACACTTCAAAGAAAAATACATTTTAAAATAAATAAATAAATAGAAAGAATTTCTATTTATTTCTGCCCTATTCTGCCTCTCCTCTCTCTGTTTTGTTCCCTAGAAAATTTCTCGTATTTCTCTACTGCATAGAAGTAGAACTGCCTTGCTTTTCATTAGTGCAAAAGCCATTTACATGAGAAAGCAGAATTCTATAAACAGAAAAGATACTCACTGACCACAAATCTACTTCCAAATGGAAAGTATCCCGTGGAAGCAAATGGAAAAACAGCACATGCCAGAATTTTAAATAGAAACAGAAGCATATGTAGAATTTTTAAAATGCATAACTTAACAGATCTAATCTCACTTAGTGATAATATTTATGGGGAATACTAATGAATTACTTCCACTGCAACAGGGTTTTTCTCTCAACTGGGATCTGAGGTTATATGTTTCCTTGCCTTTTTCCTTGAAATAGCCTAGCCTTTAACCATATTTGTATGGGAAAGCAGCATAAAATACCTTTTTAAAGTCAATTTAGGCAAAACAATCCTTTTTCTCATGTGAGTTCTATAAAGATAATATAATAACCAAGCAGGAAGTGAAAATACAAGATGGCCCTGCCCCCCAAAGAAAACCTGATCAAAATGGAAAGGTGAAACTTACTTATGATATCAAATGTTTTCATCGTGGGACTGGAAGTGCAAATAAATGAAAGCTGTACAAATAACTTCACTTTACATAACTAACATTTACTGAGGATTTCTCATGTATCTCCTTGACCTTAGCATATATTATGGTATGAATTATTTTTATGAATTATTCAACAACTTGAATTATTTTTGAATGAGCTGAATGTAATATTTGGCTACGGTAAATTTACAGATTATTTTCAGTCTTAAAAAAAATCCTTTAAAATATCACTGCTCATTCCTTTAAATTATATCTCATTGCGTTTAGAGCCATCTCTGACAGAGAGAGCAGGGTGGGCGATCAAGGCAGAGTGTGGAATTTTTGAGCTGGGTGAAACCTGCCTCTTTCCAAGTCTCAGTGAGCAGTGAGGTGGAAATTCCAAAGAGGGCTAGATAAGGTGTCTGGCCTACTTTAACCACCACATACCCTTTTTCTATTCATATTTGAAATTTCCTCTGTCCTTTCAAGTTTGCATGCAATAAAATTGAGAGATGGATAACAAAACGTCAGAGGATTTTGATAATGAATTTGGGACTGAATAAAGTGGCTTATGAAGAATGAGAGCAGGAAGATACCTTGGCACGACTTTCACATGTGAAAACACATTTTGAGAACAGATGTTTATTTTCTCTACAAAGTAGATACTGCATATCAAAATCTGTTTTTAAAAACCAAACCACCCGGCTTTCTTTCTTTGGAAAGAAACTTTCATTCTGAACGATCATTTCATTGGTGTTCATTCATCCACAGTTTGATAAACTGCTAAACATCTGTCCATGCACTAGCCCATAGCATGTGCCTTGTCAAGAACACACCATCTGCCTGGTAATAGAATACATCCAGACAGAAGCAACTAGAGGGTCGACACCCAGGTTGTGGAGATCCTATCCACAATACACACAAACATACATGTATACATTTGTGAGTATACACACAAGGTCATACACACACACATACACACAGAGAACTCATTATGAGGAAGAAATATGGCATAGAAAAGAAATAGATTTTTGAGGAAAGTGCTTTAATTTAGATAGTAAGCTGTGAAAGAGCAAAAATCAACCCTGGTGCATTGAACTTTATGTTTTTTTAAACCTTTATGAAGCCAAGTGCGGAGGTTTAGAGCATACTTTTTGGACGGGAAAGTTGGACTTCACATACCAGCCCTATGTTTCATTTCCTATGAAACCATAGGAAAATCGTGGAATCTCTGTCCTTTATCTTCTTGTCTATGACCTGAAAAGTGTGCATGGCAAATGACAAAAGCTTTAAAAAGTTTAATAACCATTATGTCTCTATTTCCATAGGCAGAAATGCTCTTTCCGTTACTTCTCCACCTGTTTTTATTGTTCTAATCCTTCAAGGCCCACTTCAAATACAAGAGTAATAATCATAATAGAATTTAGAAATTCCCCTGAGTTCTCCAACTCCACTCTGCACAGAACTAATTGCCCCCTCTTCTCTGCTCCCAGAACACCTTGGAAACACCATCAATTGGTTACAAGTAGGTGAGAATCCTGGCAAGTTTGGAGTATACTGGAAGGACCCAGGTCTTGGAAAACTTTTTCAGGAAGTCCACTCCAAATTTTGATACAGCCTTAGATTGAGGTGAGAAAGGAGAAAATCCAAGCTTCTGGATATTTTGATACAAATCCCCAGAAAGATTTATAAGGCCCCCTCCTCCCAGACCTCTCCAACCCCCAACAGTTCCCCTAACATATTACATTGTTTTAGAAGAAAGAACAATGACTTAACCATCTGCTGTCCCTAGCTCTAACCACAGGACCTAAAAACATTGCAAGTGTTCAATAAATTCTTCTTGACTAACTAAATGAAAAATAGCGCTTGTTGTTCCTCTCCAGAATGTATTTCTAACTTAAAGTGGATTTATAGGATGTAGGCAAGGAGACCTTCTCCTTTTAGGTTCTGGAACTAATATTGCTGTTAGCCTCGCTCAACACTCAAAAGTTTGGCTTACTATAGTAATATATATGTATTTTATTATGGAAAATATATATGTGTTTTATTATTATATATATATATATATATCTGTGGCACATTGAAACTTTCTATTTTGTGATGAATCAACTTTTGTGAACATGTTATGTAAAAATTAAACAATTTAAGAATCTACAGCATAAGTTCCAAACTAATACATTAGTTCAATAATGTAAACGTATTGAATTAACACTAATCTCTCCTTTGCAATGTTTCGTCTATTTGAACATTCCCATGAAGAGGACATGTAATATCTAACATCCACTGGACAATTTGATAACTAGAATTTCATAGTGTAGGAAAAATGAAAAACTGTTTAATTATAATTAGATTAAAAAATAGAATTTGGTATTTGAGGATGCCCACTATGTGGCCTAGGAATAAAAGTAAAAAGAAAGAAAGAAAGGATGAGGAGTGAAGAAAGATGGTAAGTGAGTCAGGAGAAAGCAAGGAATAGGAAGTGTGGGAAGGAAAGGAAGATTTGTTTTTTCCATCTGCTTCTTTAAATCTATTTACTTGCTGTAGGTCAATATCATCAAACAGGTTTTCAGAAAGTGTTAAGAGGATTAAAAATCATGAAGATAATAAGAAGTAGTTCAGGCTAAAGATTTTTTTTTTTTTTCGGTACGCGGGCCTCTCACTGTTGTGGCCTCTCCCGTTGCGGAGCACAGGCTCCAGACGCGCAGGTTCAGCGGCCATGGCTCACGGGCCCAGCCGCCCCGCGGCATGTGGGATCTTCCTGGACCGGGGCACGAACCCGTGTCCCCTGCATCAGCAGGTGGACTCTCAACCACTGCGCCACCAGGGAAGCCCCAGGCTAAAGAATTTTAATAACCAAGTGAAAACACTAATCCCTGGCATTTTTGTCAATCCTTACCAAGGCAGCCATTAGAGCAAGGTCACCAGGAACCACATTTTTAATTATTCAAGATAAAGCACATGTTTTGAGATTCAAGAATGTAAAACATGATCTTGCTTTGTTGAATACATTAGAGAGTAAATTAAGATGAGGCTGACCATTTTAAAGCATGTTTCTAAATGGAAGGCACACTATGAGACTGCTGACTCGTAGTTTAGTAATTAAATTCCTCATAGAAACACTTTTATCATCTGTACAATTAGGACACTTTCCTTTGCAAGTGTCAGAAAGCCAACTTTAACTTAAGAAATGGAATTTAATGACTTATGTAATTGAGAAATCACATAGGTGATGCTGGCTTAAGGCACAGATAGTTTCGGGAGCTTAATGATAAATATTTCTTCCCTCTTCCTTCTCTTCTGCTATCTTCCCCTTTCTTTCCCTTCTCT